>NC_041227.1:47566688-47719646 GCF_002837175.3 Physeter macrocephalus | reverse complement strand
GCGGCCATGGCTCACGGGCCCAGCCGCTCCGCGGCATGTGGGATCCTCCCAGACTGGGGCGCGAACCCGGTTCCCCTGCATCGGCAGGCGGACGCGCAACCACTGCGCCACCAGGGAAGCCCCTGAGACCTCAACTCTTAAAAACAAAAAAGAGGCAGATAGAGCTGATATGCAGGGCTGCTAGGAGGACCAGATCAAGGACGGAGATCCTGCCTGGCTACCTGGAGCCCCAAAGAGCTTGCCCTGTGCGTCCGCCCACCCCCTAGCATCCAGCCCTCTCGGTCCCCGTGCTCCCCGACTTCAGCCTCAGTCTGAGAGCTCGCACCCCCTGCAGCGTAGACCTGAGCCCCACTGGACTTGTCTGCTATTCTTGCTTCTTTCAGGGTGACTCTGGAGGCCCCCTGGTGTGTCAGCTCCGGGACAAGCTCTGGGTGCAGGTGGCAGTGGTGAACTCCATCAGGGGTTGCGCTGAGCCCAGCCTCCCGGGGGTGTATGCCAGGGTCTCTGCCTACCAGCCCTGGATCCAGCGCCAAGTATTCCTGCCAGGGCACCTGCACAGGGGCTGACCCCTCCCCGGGGCTCGGCCTGCCATTCTTGCATCTTCTCTCCCAAGTTGCCCGTTTCTGTGCGACTCTTCCCCACTCTGCCTTGCTGTCCCTGCCTCTCCCACCCCCACCCTGACCCCCATGTGGCCAGCGGACAAAAGATGGCCAAGGCATGACAGCGGTTTGACTTGCACCTGTTTAAGGTAAAGAGCTGGGCCAGGATGGAAGCACAAGCTGGGGGGTCCCTGCGGGCTGCCGGCACCCACCCGCCTCCCACCCACCAACACTAAATGCTTGGTAACCTGTTTCTCTGGCCTGTTCATTTGAACTGTCATGGGGCGGGGGGGTGCTGCAGGACCACTTGCCCTCAGCAGAGACCCTCCAGGGGTGCTCTGTGTGCCCGTGGTCTGGGGTGGGGTGTGTGTGTATGGTGGGGAGAGGCGGGCAGGCTGTGGACGGCACCAGCTCTCAAAGCAGAGGCCTGGTTCTCGCCCTAGGCGGGGTAGGCTGTGTAATTGGCAGGGTCTTTTGTTTAAAAGGCAGGAAATGACTTTTTTCCATTCTTTTGGCATCTCTCTGTGAGTCTTGCTCCTCAGGGCATGGGACACTTCGGGGTGAGCACGGAGCTTCCAGGGCGGGTGCAGCCGGGAGGGTAGGGAAGCAGGCCTGCCCCGCCTTGCTCAGTAGCTCCGCCATCCCGGGACTTTACCACCAAAACCGCCCTGCTCATCCTTTCCAGGCACAGAGCGTGAGCGCCTCCCCAACCCCACCCTGTGGTGTGCCTCCTGCCCCCCCAGTTCCCACCCTCACCTGCAGCCGCCCGGTTGCTTGTGCCCCACACCTGGGGTCAGAGGCTCTGCCTGCGTCCTCCAGAGAGAGCAGAGAGCTCAGCGGTCTGTGTCCGTGCACCCGACCCTCCCTGTGGTCCCTGGCGAAGGAGGGAGGGCAGCCCTGATTGGGTCCCTGTGCGCGCTCGGTCCCCAGGACTTGGCCTAATCCCGCAGGCCCGGCTGGGAAGGGGGTCTCGGCCCCGCTTCTTGTCTATACCCGGACCGGGCACTGGCTAGGAAGAGGGTCCGAGGGGACCTTCCTCAGTCCGGGGGTCGAGCTGGCCCCAGCTCCTGGGTCCGGACAAGGCCAAAAGGGGCCTGCGGTGGGGTCTTGGGGCCTTGGAGTCCCTGGTGGAGCCGCGAGGCGCCCCCCTGCCTCCTGTCCGTGTCTCAGTGCCCCCCGGCTGCCCTGCCTCCTGTGCGGAGGGCAGGCCCGGCTGCTGCAGCCTGTCCCAGCCTGGGGAGGCCTCTCCTCTCCCTGGAAGAATCCAGGGTCATTGTTGAAGGCCTGATGGGACCCCCCCACCAAACCTAAAAGCTGAGGTGGAGCGTCTGGATTCCCGATGCTGACCAGCTAGACTGACCTTGGCGTCGTATGGAGAAAGGCCCAGTGCACGTGTGTGCTGATTGGGTGTGAGAAAGAGGCTGCTCTTAGGGGACCCTTGGGTGAGGGGCTGCATGGATCCTGAGAACCCCCGGCTCCCGCTGTCTGCTGTATGGCCTCAAGAAAGTACATCCCCCCTGGTCCCCAGACTCCTCATTAATACAAGGATGGTCTGGGATAGATGCTCTAACTCAGCTCCTGGGCACCTCTAACCTGAGCCCCCAGCTCCTCCTCCCTGGGTTCTTGGTGTCAACTCCAAGTCCTGGGATTCATCCGCGGTGGGGAGGGGAGCCTACGTGAGAGAGAGATGCTCAGACACAAGTGCATGGGCACCTGTACACACAGCCCTGGCTGGAGGCGGGAGATCTGCATTCCCTCACATCACCAGTGCCCCCGACCACTGGGAGAGGGGCTGAGCTAGCCGCAGGCATTCCCTTTTGTCCAGGTCCAGCACCCTCTGGGACCCGAGGTCTCCTTTCCCAGCCCTGGAATCAAGCTCTCCACTGACTGAGGCACCCTGGTGCTGTGGCTCAGGATGCCTCTCCTGATCAGGGTGCAGGCACCTCGTGGAGACTTCTGGGTGCGTGAGGCGTCTCCCAGCATCTCAGCCACATCCTCCTCTGTAGCAAATTGCTGTTGTGAGCTGAGTGAGGGTTGGAAGGGAGGGGGGATGAGAGGGGCTGGTAGTGGGGTGGTGGGGGCACTGGGAGAGGCTGAGGAGCAAACGACGCATCAGTGGCGTGGGTTAGGCACCTTGCAAGATTTCTTCTGAGTGGGGCCAGGGTTCCCAAGGGCCAGAAATTAGGAAGGAGGAAGGGACCCGTGAGCCCCAGGGCCGCCCTCCACTCCAGACCCACACGTGACATGCTTCATCCACCACGACCCCAAGGAACAACGTCAGTTCCCTTTTATAGATGAAATCAGCTGAGGGTCAGGAAGATTTTCTGACTGGACTGAGGTCTCACAGCTAGAAAATGACCACAACCCAGGGGCTGCTTTGTAGATATTCATTAGCTGAAAGTCTGTGTGCCCACAGCTCAGTCCACGCTAAGTTACTGTTTTTCTGGGACAAATATGGGTTTGTGCTCACACATCTCAAGACAAATACCTTTGGAAAATGACTTCCATGATTCAAACTTTTAAAAAAATTCAGCTTTATTATGGTATCTTTAAAAAACACACTTATTGGGACTTCCCTGGAGGTCCAGTGGCTAGGACTCTATGGTTCCACTACAGGGGGCACGGGTTCTATCCCTGGTTGGGGAGCTAAGATCCCACAAGCTGCAACGTGGCCAAAAAAAAAAAGCAAAAAAACCACTTATTTAAAAATTGCCAATTTTAAGTCTACAATTCAAAGACTTGGACAAAAGTATACAGCCCTGTAACCACCACTACCATCAAGTTTACTACATTCCCACCATCCCAAACATTCCCTCCTGTCCCTTTGCAACCAGTCTCCTCCCCACACAGAAGCTGGAGAGGGACCAGGGAAGTCCTGGGATGGGGGAGGAAGGATAGAGGAGGAGCTGAAGGCCAGGCTCTACTGGCAGGCTCCACCTGTTCCTTCTGTACACCCGGCAGGGAGCGCCTGTCACCTGCATTTGTCCCTATGTGGACACTGTGGCCTAGTAGCAAGTGGCCGACTCAGGGGCACACAGACTACAGCAGGGCCAGGTCAGACCCCACGCGTCCTGGCTGCAAAGCCTTTTCTCCCCACCTGGGCAGGAATTGGAGTCAGTGCCACTCCCTCTAGGAAGCCCTTCCTGGTTCCTGCTGAGCATACTGTCTCCTCTCCTCAACCCTGGTCTTTGGGGTTCCTCAGGAGGGTCCCAGTTCAAGGTCCAGACTGAGCCCAGTGGAGACAGCTCAGGCCCTGTAACTGGAGTCTCTGTGCCAGCTCACCCCCTCCCCCCATTGTCTCTTTTCCCCGACCTGTCCCCAGGTCCCATGGTCTCCATCAGTCAGACACAGCACCAGCTGCCCAGCTGCCCTTCCTAACCGTCCTCTGTCCGGCCAGGGCCTGATGACAGAGCTGATTAGGGCCCCTGGGAGGGGCCGGGACTTTGCTGCTCCTCCCTCCTTCCTGCCCCAGCTCCCAGCCTGGCTCCTAAGCACATGCTTGCGGGTCCCTGTGAGACCTTCTAGGTCAGCCACCCCCTCTTAGGTGGGGGGAAACTGAGGCACAGGGGTGGGTGGAGAGCTGCCTGATGATCCACAGGGTGGGGGAGGGGGGCACAGACTTGTCTTCTTCCCACCAGCACCAGGCCCTGAGCCACGGCTTGGATGTGTGTGCTCCACGTTTGACCTGGTGACAAATAAGGACAAATAAGGATGACAGTGACACAACCTCTGTGTGTGGGGCCTGTGCTGAGCCCTTGAGGACCGCACACCTGGGAGGCTGTCCCCATCAGCCAGGCACGGGGTGGGGGAGGGAGGAATCAGAGCCCAGGCTGCCCCTCCTAGGGCCCAGGAGGTCTGGTGTCACACTGTATGGAGGGCGGAGGCAGGTCTGGAAAGACCCAGGTCCTCTGACTCTGGGAACCCCAGTGCCATCCCTGGGTCCCACTTCTGGGCCCTCACCTGTCCCGGCTCAATTCACTCCAGCACTGGGGACCTCTATCCCTACCTGCACCCCATCACATGGCTCCCTGCAGGGCCCTTAACAACCCCAGGGTTCCAGCCTGCTGTTGAGAAAGAAACTCAGAATTCCATCCCCTCGATGTCCCCTTGATGTCTTGTGACACGGTGCTGTTTCTGTTCCCACTTGACAGGAGGGCAAACTGAGGCATGGGGCATGGAAGGGGTGTGTCCTGCCTGAAGTGCTCCCTCGCCAGCCCTGGGGATACCCTCGTGGCCCAGGAGGGGGTGGGGGGCCCTGTCGCCCAGCGTACCTGGGTCACGTGGGCCCACATGTTGGGAGGACACCTGGACAGTCCCATATCTAGGACTGGACCCTCCTCCTGGCTCCCATCCCTGGCACCAACCGCTCACCCACTCAGACTGTCCTCTGGCCCGAGCCCTGACCCTTCCAGATTGAGCCATGCTCACTCTTACCTGTAGTCAGTATCTGGGTCTGGTTTTCAGGGATACGGGGACACCCCGGGTGTAAGCTCATGCCCTGCCCTGCTCCCTTGCCCCACCCCCGGCCTGCAGCATCTCAGGTCTGCAGTTCCAGGACTCCAGCACCCAATCCTTGTCCTCCCACCTACATGATCCCCTGAAATATCCCTCCCTCCCCACTCCATCCAGCCCAAGGCCATGTTGTACAGGCTTAAGAAAGTTCTGGAAGTCATCACCCCAATAACAGACAGGAATGATCCCTGGTGGGACAGGGGAAGGAGGTTTCTTCGTAACATGTATGTATCCTTCAAGGGTTTACAGTGGGCATGCTCCACGTTTGTAATTAAAAATGATTCAAGACTAAGAGGAATAATGAACAGCCTTGGCCCCTCCCCCATTATGTAGCTTCAAGTCAGAGTCGGAAGTTGGGGGAGAGCCTGTGCAGAGCCAGGGCCCTGGTCTCCAGGGCTCTGCTGGGTGGACCCCCAGTGCCCCTCGGTCCCCCAGTCTCGGCGGGGATGCAGGGACAGAGGCCGGTGGGGCAGGGGAAGTACTTGGAAACACAAAGGAAGCTCTTGCCTCGGAGCCTCACCCGACATGGAAATCGGTTCTAGAGGATTAGCATCAAAGTATGTCTGTGTGTGTGAGTGCACACACGTGCATGCGTGTATCTGTGCCTGTGTGTGCAACAATTCAAATCTTCAATCTGTAAACACAAACACCTCCAACTTTGCAAAGCCAACAAAACAATTTTCAGCAACTGTGGAAGACAAAGTGTTAATGCAGTCATTTCGTTGAATACCTTTAAATGACGAAAAGAAACAGAGGACTCCAAGAGCCTCACTAACAAGGAGAAGCAGAGCTGCTGGCGGAAATGATCTGTTAGACAAATACAGGGAGTGTTCACCTCCCCCGACCCCAGGAATGAGATAAATGCAATCTGCAAAATGAAACAGCAAAAGGATGCTATTCATTACAAAAATTTCAAATATTGAATATGGATTATGCCTTTTTGCCCACAATGTAGTGTATGATACATTTATTTGATTATGTTTTGTGTATTACATGTATTACACTATGTGTCTTGTATCATGTTTACATTATTACACTTTGACATGATATATTATGTCTCACATTTGTATCCAGTGTGTTTCACATTGTGTCACGGTGTTGGATTCAAAGAAAACCAGAGCAACAGGGGAAAAGAGACCCCAGTACAGAACCGGGCGCCATTCCGAAGAAAGCAGGGACAAGTGGGGATTGTAGCCAAGGAGCAAGGGGTTGGTGGTCAGAGAATTTCTCAGAGGAGACAGCAGGTCTGGGGGAATTCTGTTTAAACCACCCTAAAGAGGCTTCTACTGACACATCCAAGGGAGATGAAACCTAGGGCGGGGAGAGAGGGGGTTTGATCAGATATCAAGGGTGATTGGGTACCAAGGGCAGGGGTTCTTGCTAAACCGACTCAGCAGGGCTCTTGGTAAAATGGGGTATAACCAGGAAGGGCACAGTTGGGCCCAGGAGAAGGTTCAGGAGGCTGACTAAAGTTTGATCAAGCAAAGAATCTCTGTCATTGGCAGTTATGAGGGGAGTGCTGTGATGTGCATGGGTAGGAGGAGACAGGGAAACAGCCTTTCTGGAAATGATGTAGCAATGCCCCCGGGGGTTCTCCGGGAATTTGCTCCAGAACACAATCACCAATAAGGAGACAGTGCTAGAATGCAGATCGAAAGAGCAGCCTTGTGCATAAGCAGGAACACAGTCCCAATAAAAGCCACTTGGGAGATAGGAGACACCGGCGTGTCTGTGAGATGAAATGAGACAATCGTGGGGGGTGCAGTCCTCTGGGGACTGAGATCTGACAATAGCAGGGGACGGCTCTTCCCTTCAGGAGATGTGTGCTCTATACAAGCCAGCGTGCAGAGAAGTGGGCCTGGGCGCAAGGGGCAGGGCGGGGCCATCCCCACAGCAAGGCATTTGCTCAGGGACCAGGGACCCACAGAGAGGGTGGCTGCGCCTGGCTGGGCCCTGGACCCTTCCCTCTCCCTCAGCGACACCCACAGCCAGAAAAACAGCGACGACCACGTCTGCTTTCCATGATCTTTAATGAGCGTTAGTGCCCACTGCCCGCTCCCTGGGCTCGGGGCAGGGGCGTCAGCAGGGGATGCTCAGGGCAGGGGGCCAGGGAAGGTGGGGAAGGACGCCGCCTCAGCAGGAAGCAGCGGGGTGGGGACAGGAGGGGGCTGGCTTCTCCGCTGACCCAGGTGGCAACCCTGGGGACCGGGCTCAGGGCTCCTCGGGGACGTACTGGTGGATCCAGTCCAAGTAGTGGGTGATGCAGGTGTAGATGCCTGGCAGGTTGGGCTGAGCACAGCCGTCGCCGCAGCTGACCACACCCGCCTGCAGCCAGGTGCCATTCACCTTGCAGACCAGGGGCCCTCCGGAGTCGCCCTGGGGAGGGGAGGGGTCAGCGGTGGCTGTGAGACCTGGGCGGCTGGGGGCTGCAGGGAGACGCGAGACCCACCTGGCAGGAGTCCCTCTTGCTATTCCCGGCACAGAGCATGTCGTCCCGGACGATCGGGGTGTTGTCCCCTATGTACAGGCCGGTGTGGTATTTCATGTCACAGATGCTGTTTTCCACGATGGGGACCCTCACCTGCTTCAGGGGAAATGGCGGTGGCAGGGGTTCTGGGGGTGAGAGGAGAGGAAGGATGCTGCATCAGGAGAGTGTGGGATCACCGCCCTGAGCCGGCCGGTTGGGACCCTGTTCCCCAGAGGAAACCCCAGGCAGTGGAGCCGTGATGTGCCCAAGTCCCCCTCCAGCGGTCCCTGACACTCACCTCCACTGTGCAAGTTGCCCCAGCCTGTCACCCAGCACCGAGTCCCTGGGCGAAAGGTCTCCGAGGCAGGGGGCAGGGTGACCGGATGGACGTGGCTGGAGATGTTCACAGGGTCCCCAAGCTCCAGCAGGGCGATGTCCGCCCCGTTCTCAGCTACGTAGTAGTTGGGGTGTGGGGGGGTGGGGGATGACCCTGCTCATGGGCAACAGCTCGTCCTGGTACCAGAGGTGCTGCTCCCGCAGCTGCACCCTGAGGACTGTGGGGTCTTGGACTTTCCTGGGGAGAGAGAGGGGCACCTACTCAGGGGCTGAGCCACCTCCGGGACACCCAGGAGCGTGAGTGGAGCCCCAGGCCCACCCCTACCCGCCAGGCCGTGTGGAGACTCACGGTCCGACGCAGTGGGCCGCGGTCAGCACCCACCAGGGGTGGATCAGGGAGCCCCCGCAGATGTGTTTCCAGTACTGGGTGCTGAATCTCAGGCTCACGTGCCAGGGCCACTTGCTCCCAGGGGCCTCCCGTCCCCCTACGATGCCTGCTCGCTGCAGGGCCTGGTCTGGGGCTGGGGCAGGAAGTGCCTTCAGGACACGACACGGCCCGGCCGCCGGGCTCGGCCCTTCCCTGTGCCAGCACCACCCTGGGCTTCTCTGAACCCACCCACCCATCCCTGGGCTTGTGGGGGGATAGGGTGAGGGGACAGAGACCGCACGGGCCCAGGGTCAGGACTCACCAGCGGCCGCATGGACCAGGCTCACCAGGAGGGGCAGCAGGAGCTTGGCTGGGGGTCTGCGGGGTGGGGGGTCTGCGGGGTGGGGGGTCTGCAGGGTATGGGGTGCAGGTGGATTTGGGGCCCCTGGTGATCAGGGGGTTAGTCCAGGCCAGGGGGTCTGGGGCCTCAGCGCTCCGGATCTGAGGCTCGGCCACCCTGCTCCACAGTGACACCCAGGTGTTGGGGTCCTGCTGGGGGTTCTCACCTTGGCAGGTCCAGCTGCTTTTGCCCAGCCCGCTCTCCCTGCCCCTTTATCCTCACAGAGCAGGACAGGGTCAGGGGAAGGGTGCTGGTCCTCCAATCCAGAGGGAGGAAGTGGATGACTCAGACCCAGTGCCAGAGTTCCTCTGGCCAGGAAGGGGCCCTGCAGCCCCCGCCCCAGATGGCAGACCCAATTCCTCTGTGAAGTCGGACAACATTCATCTCTGGGTGTTATCTGAGCGGTTAAGTCTGGCATCAGTGGAACCTTATTATCTGGGGATCTGAATGCCATCCGCAGAGGGAAGTGAGGGGGAGATGACAGGAGAGGCCAGTGCCAGCCTTCGCTGGACACTCCCCACCAGGCCCACCACCCCTGTCCCCGGTCCTGCAGTGCCAAGGCGACCACTGTCCTTGTCCGTCCATCCGCCTCACCTCCTTACTCTCCCCTGAGCCTGCTGGTCACCCAGGGTCTTAGTTGCAGCAGGCAGGCTCTTTAGTTGCAGCTCAAGGGCTCCTTAGTTGTGGCATGCGAACTCCTAGTTGTGGCATGCATGTGGGATCTAATTCCCTGACCAAGGATCGAACCCAGGCCCCCTGGGAGCGTGGAGTCTTAACCACTGGGCCACGAGGGAAGTCCCTTCCTCTCTTGTTAACATCTTCCGTTGGTATGAATGATTTGTTATAATCATGAACCAATATGATGCATTATATTAACTAAAGTCCATAGTTCATTCGCATTTACTTACTTTTCCTCTAGTGTCCTCTGTCTGTCCCAGGCCCCCATCTGGGCCCCACGTGACATTTAATTGTCTCATCTCCCTGGGCCCCTCTGGGCTGAGACAGAGTCTCCAGGCTCATTTGGTGTATTTCCTGCTTCAGTCCCAGAATGGGTCCCAGCATCATTTCTCCGAGGAGACCAGTTCCCTTTACTGCAGGAGGACTTCGAGACCCAGATCCAGGCACAGGGTGTGCTCGTTGCTCTTGGGGTGTCATTGCCCTCAGGCCCCCACGGCTGAAAGAGCCAGGCTGTGTGTGTACTGACTGGTGTGTATCCTCGTAGCCGTGGTATCTTTATATGCATCCACCTGCATCTACGTGAAGCTACACTTGGCTTCAGACTCACGTCTCCACCTCGGATGCATCAGGGCAGGGGTCACTACAGCCTCCACCCCTGCTGACTTGGAACCTCCCACCCAGGTGAGAAGTCGGCTCCCTCGGGTCCCCATCCCGTCCCTCAGCTGCTCACGTCCAGCCTGGACGGCAGTGTGGAGACTACTCCCTACACCCCATGGGAACTGACTTCATCAACAGAGCGCATGCCCTGTGCGGCCCCTTAGCCCTTAGTCTCACGGACCCACTCAGTCCTAGGGTGACCCAGGCGGCACCTGGTGCCCAGGGAGGTGGTTCCAAACACTCGTGATCGGTGGGTTGTCCTGCCTCGTCTGCACTTGGGTAGCAGGACTGCACCTCAGGATGTTCATCTCGCACCTGCGGGGGGATTTCTGGCTGTTTCCTGTTGGGGGAATGAACATGGAGCTGCTGTGAACGGAGCTGTTCAAGTCTTTTTGTGGAGGTCTCAGCTCTCTTTGAATGTTTCCCTGAACAAGAGGATTCCAGGTCCCTCCCGTCACTTCTCCAGGGAGCCCAGCCCCTAGGGGGCAACTGGTGTTTAGAAACCGAAACTTGTGACGGGTGACGCTGAGGCTCTTGGGGTTTCCCGGGATATAGCTAGGGAATGCACACACGGGCTGACACGTGAGCACACACAGGCTCCCACACCTCACATCTACAGTTCAATATCTATATTGAAACCACCAGCTCTCTCCAGTCCCAGTTCCACACTGTGGGGTTTACTGCAATCCCCTCTCCTATGGCAGCCCTCTCTGGCGGGTGAAACCCGGTTCTAGTCCCTAATCCCTTAACTTGTTTGGGTAATGCCCATGTGTCACCATTTCCCACCCATTACCCTCTCCCGAGCACAAGCCCTTTCGCTCAGCAGCACCCTCGCCTCTTCTCTGCAGCGTGACCCCCTCTCGGGTGAGCGCACTCCCACCTGGATCTGCCCCGCCCAGGCTTTGGTCTGCACTGCTCAGAGGAAGGTGGGGGAGACTGTGGGCAGAACCCGTGACTTTCCAGCATTTCAGAAGGTGTGTGGCAGCGTCTCCTTCCATCTGCACTTTCCCGATGAGCGAGCAGGTGTTTCTTGGTTGTGGTTCATCTTTGAGGAAGTGTCTACACAAGCTGTTGCCCATTTAAATCATGTTGGGCGTTGTCTCAGGGGGTTGTGAGAGTTCTCTCCCCTCCCTCCTTTCTAAATCTGGATACAAGTCCTTTATCAGATACGTGCATTACAGATATTTTTCTCCAGTTAGGGGATTGTACTTTCATTTTCTTAACAGTGTCACTCTAAGTGTAAGTTTTAAATTTTGACAAAGTCCCGTTTACCAATTTTTTGTTTCTTTTAGTGGTTTTTGAGTCCCCTCTGCCTTCCTCCAGGTCATGAGGATTTTCTGCTATGGTTTCTTCTGGGTGTTTTACAGTTTTAATTTCTACATTTAAGTGTAAGATCCATTTTGAATGAATTATAAGTCGAGCATCAAGCCTCTTGTCTTCTCCCACACAGATGACACAGTTGTTCCAGAAACATTTGTTAAGAAGGCCACCCTTACCCTCTCTTGAAAACAAGCGACCATGTACGTGTGGGTCTTTTTCTGGGCTACTGTTCTATTGATCTGTACATTACCTTCCATTAATACCACACTCTCACGGTTACTGCATCTTTATAGTAAGTCACCAAGGGCTCAGTGTGCGATCCACACTGTGAGTCGGTGCCTGGGGTCCCATGTGTTGACTCGTATCTGGTGACTCCACAGCACAGGGCTGCTGCCCTCCTTTTCCTACAGCCTGTCCCCTCCCCCAGAGCCTCCCGCGCTGTCCCGCAGAGACCACCAGCCAGGAATACCCGGCCCAGGGGGCAGCCCCAATTGGTCAGACATGCTGTGTCCCCACGGCCTGGGGAGGCCTGCCAGGCGAGCCCAGGCATGCGAGGCAGAGGATGGGGACTCCCTGACTCCCTGGCATCCTGGTCCTAACCCCACCCTGCCCCAAGGACAACCTGAAGGACCTCTGGTCGGCCAGTACCTGACTGCAGGCGGCGTGGTGAACTGAGTGAGGGCTTTGCCCACCCTATCTGACCCACATCCCAGGCTCTCCTGCCCTCCCGCCCTCTGACCCATGACCCATGACCCTCCCCGGCAGGGAGGGCGCAGACCACAGGCTGGGCCTGGAGGAAGAACCACTGCAGCAGCCCTGGGTCCGGCCCAGCTCAGCATCCTCTCCCCGTGGGAACTGAGGCCAAGGTCACACGTAGGAGAGTCTGCAGACCCCAGAGCTCCAGGTCCAGCTGTCCACCTCCCACGCCCACGTGCAGTGCCGCCTGCTCCTCGGAGGTCCCAGGCCAGGGCCGCAGCTGCAGTCAGACCTCCACTCTGCGACCGCGACCCGGTGGACAGGTAAGGGGTGGCCGGGCGGCGAGTCCCTCCCGTCCCAGCATATGTCCAGCCCCGCGCGGCAGGTGCTACGGGGCCTCTGCTTTTCAAGCCAGGCGCTCCCTCTGGTGGACATGCGGGGAACTGCAGGACTCCGGACTGAGCTGCGCTCGCGGCAGAAATAAGCTCACTTTACTTGTGGGTGACACGATCACATACATAGAAAAACAAAAATCTTCTGCAAACACCAGAATAAGTGAATTCAGCGAGACTGTGAGGCACAAAATCAATATGCAAAAAATACGTTATTTCTAAATATCATCCACCAGTAATTGGAAAATAAAAAACACAAAACTATTTCCTATAGAATTAAAAAAACCCCAGAACCACTAATGATACATTTCAAGAAAGGTGTGCAAAGTCAATATAACAAAAAGTACAGAACATCGCTGAGAGTCATTTTAAGAGGCCTAAAGAGAGATGTGTCATGTTTCTGGATTGTTAAGATATCAATTCTATCCATTTTGATTTATAGCCTCATTCAATCCAAATCAATATGCCAGCGGCCTTACCTCTTGCAGAGATTGACAGTCTGATTCCAAAGTTAATATGAAAATGGAAAGGACCTGGGATAGCCAAGAAAATTTAGAGAAAAAAGACAAAGATGGCTCACTCATCCTCTCCAACATCAAGACATACTCTAGAGCTGTAATAACCAAGACCATGCATTGGGGAAGGAAAAAATAAAAGGAACAGAACAGAGTAGATATAGATCCCAGAACTGCAGGACCACTTGATTCACGACCACGATGTCACTGATATTGAATGGGGAACGGGTGGCCTTTTCGATCAATGGTGCTGGGCTGATAAGATAAGCGTGTGGGGAGAAGTGAAACTGGGGCCCCATTTACATCAGACATAAAACAATTCACAGTGGGTTTATGTGAAACGTGGGTGTTGACACAATGAACCTTCTATACAAAACAGGAGAGTATCTTCAGTACCATGGAGTTCTTCTCACCCACAGAAGGGAGTCAGTTCCATATGCACACAACCACCTGGGTGGAACTCAGCATCGTTCCGCTGAGCAGAGGACATCCACACGGCAAGTGTGACCCTTCCATGTGCAGCGTTAGAATCAGCAAAACTAACCTACAGTGACAAAAATCATGATGGCGGCTGCCTCTGAGGGTGGAGGAGGGTCTTGACTAGAAGGAGACGTGAGGAATCCTTCCAGGTGATATGTCTTGTTTTGGGTGGTGGTCACACAGGTGTTACAATCGTCACACTTCATTGAACTGGAGTCTCACAGTCTGTGAATTCTGTTGTATATTAGCGTTATCTCAGAAAAATATACATCTATAGACTTCCGGTTTCTGCTCTGACACATAAAGAGCTTGGAAGTCATGATTTCCATCCTCACAACAAGAAATTGAAGAACAAACTGAAGGCCAAGTGAAGTCCCATGGGAGAATCCAGGTCACAGGGCAAACCTCTGTCCCCAAACTGGACAGGCAGATGATTACAGAGAAGCTCCCACTGAGCAGAAGCTGCAGAGCCTGAGAACACGTGCAAAGTGGCTGCTGGACACTGAACCTGGGAGCTTGGGCATTAAAACTTCCTGGGACACCAGTCCTAGGCGTGCTTGCACTTTGATGAGAGTTTCCTCCAGGAGCTGCACCAGGCTCTCAGGGAGAAGATCCAAGAAAAAAAGCCTTCAGGTTTCAAGCAGGGGGAGGGGAAATAATCAACTAGAAATGCACCCAGAGCTTTCTCTTGTCTGTGACAGAAGCCTGCCCTCAAGGAAAACCACTTCCCCAGACCTGGGGAAGGACAGGTAGGCCACTCGGTCCCCTCCAGCCTTCCTGTAAGCCCACTAAAAAACTGAGACTTACTCATGGGATTAGCGAACCTTTCCCCCACCCAATCAACAGGCCTCCAGAATAATAACACTGGATCACAACTGAGAGGGCTGTGGACACAAACTCTATTTAAGGAGGAGCTTCTAGGGAAACCAAAGGCAACAGAAGAGAAAGGACCAGGACACCAGAGGAATTTGAAGCCTCACAAACAGTCAACACACCCCAACTCCAGCCAGGTAAACACAAATCCTCACACTAAAGACCTATTTATCTCGGTTCCTATTAGTCAGTACATTGTAGCCAGTTTCCACAAAAAAAATAACAAGGCATGATAAAAGCAAGGAAAACAGTCTGAAAAGATAAAGCAAGTAATAAAACCAGACTCAGATATGGCAGAGATTGGCAACTATCAGACTGAGAACTTAAAATAACTATGATAATATGCTAAGGGCTCTAATGGAAAGAGTGAACACTATGCAAGAACAGATGGGTAATGTAATCAGAGAGATGAAAACTCTAAGGAAGAACCAAAAGGAAATGCTAGAAATTAAGAACACTGTAACAGAAATGAAGAACTTCCAGTCAATACCTTACTGGAAGTCAATATCTTACTCAATGATGTGATAAGAAAAGGAAATAAAAGGTGTACAGATTGGGAAGAAGACATAAAATTGTCTCTGTTTGAAGATGCCATGATTGTCCATTTAGAGAAATCCCAAAGAATAGACAACAAACAAATTCCTAGAACTAATAAGGTATTGTAGCAAGTTTGCAGGATAGGTTAATATTACAGAGTCAGTTGTTATATTTTATATATTGCTATATATCAGAAGTGAAGAATTGGAATTTGAAATTAAAAACACAATGCCATTTACATTAACACTCCCCAAAATTAAGTACTTAGGAATACTCTAACAAAGTATGTGCAAGATCTATATGAGGAAAACAACACAGTTCTGATGAAAGAAATCAAGAGTCTAAATAAATGGAGAGATATCCATGTTCATGGATAGGAAGACAGTGTTATTAAGATGCCGAACATTCCCAACTTGATCATAGGTCCAGCACAATCCCAAGCCAAATCTCAACAAGCTATTTTGTGAATGTTAACAGACTGATTCTAAAGTTTACGTGGAGGCTTCCCTGGTGGCGCAGTGGTTAAGAATCCACCTGCCAATGCAGCGGACATGGGTTCGAACCCTGGCCCGGGAAGATCTCACATGCCGTGGAGCAACTAAGCCTGTGCGCCACAACTACTGAGCCTGTGCTCTAGAGCCGGTAAGCCACAACTACTGAAGCCTGCGCGCCTAGAGCCCGTGCTCCTCAACAAGAGAAGCCACCGCAATGAGAAGCCCATGCACCGCAACGAAGAGTAGCCCCCACTCGCCGCAACTAGAGAAAACCCATGTGCAGCAACAAAGACCCAATGCAGCCAAAAATAAAATAAATTAAATAAATAAATAAATTTTAAAAAACAAAGTTTAAAAAAAATAAATAAAGTTTACGTGGAAAAGCAAAAGACACGGAATAGCCAACACGATATTGAAGAAAAAGAACAAAGTTAAAGGACGGACACTACCCAACTTCGAGACTTACTCTAAAGCTATGATAATATTGATGAGATAATAGACAAATAGATCAATGGAATAGGATAGAGAGCCCCAAAATAGACTCATATAGAACAGTCATCTGATCTTTGACAAAGGAGCAAAGGCAATTCAATGGAGAAAAGACAAGCTTTTCAACAAATCATGCTCAACATTGCTTGTCCACATGCAAAAAATGAATCTTGACACTGACCTTCCACAAAAATTAATTCAAAATGGATCATAGACCTAAATGTGAAATGAAAAAATATAAAATTTCTAGAAGATAACATAGGAGAAAAATCTAGATGACTTCGGGTTTGGTGATGAGTTTTAAGATACAATACCAAAGGCACGATCCATGAAGGAAAAAAATGGATAAGTTGGACTTCATAAAAATTATAAACTTCTGCTCTGCAAGAGACACAATTATAAGAATGAAAAGACAAACCATAGAATGGGAGAAAATCTTTGCAAAGCATGAATCACATAAAGGACTATTATCCAAATATACAAAGAATTCTTAAAACTCAACAATAACAAAGCAGGCAATCCAAATACAAAAATAGGCAAAAAACCTAACCAGACACCTCACCAAAGGAGATACAGAGATGGCAAATGAGCACATGAAAGATGCTCAACATCATACGTCATTAAGAAACTGCAAATTAGGGCAACAATGAGCTACCACTACATACCTATTAGGATGGCTAAAAATCAAAAACACTGACAACACCAAACGCTGGTGAGGATGTGGAGCAACAGGAACTCTTGTTCATTACTGGTGGGAATGCAAAATGGAACAGCTACTCTGCAAGACAGTTTAGCAGTTTCTTACCCTATGATCCAGCAATCATGCTCCTAGGTATTCATTTACGCAAGTGAGTTGAAAACTTATGTCCACACAAAAACCTGCACACGGATGTTTATAGCAGGTTTATTCATAATTGCAAAAACTGGAAGCAACCAAAGGGTCTTCAATAGGTGAATGGATAAGCAAATTGTGGACCATCTCGACAGTGGAATATTCGGTGATAAAAAGAAATGCGGGGGGTGGTGGTGGTGGTGGTATGAATTGGGAGATTGGGATTGACATATATACACTAATATGTATAAAATAGGTGACTAATAAGAACCTGCTGTATAAAAAATAAAATAAAATTCAAAAATAAAAAAGAAATGTGCTATCAAGCCATGAAAAGACCTTAAATGTATACTGCTTAGTGAATGAAGCCCATCTGAAAAGACTGCACACAGTATGATTCCAACTCTAGGACATTCTGGAAAAGGCAAAACTATGGAGACAATAAAAAGATCAGGGATTGCAAAGGGTTCAGGAGAGAAAGATGAATTGGGGGAGCACAGATGATTTTTTAGGGCAGTGAAACGCTTCTGTATGATACTGTAATGGTGGACACAAGTCATTATGCATTTGTCAAAGCCCATAAAATATACAACACCAAGAGCGAACCCTAATGTCTACTGTGGATGTTTGTTAATAATAATGTATCAAAACTGACTCATCAGGACTTCCCTGGTGGTCCATTGGGTAAGACTCTGCGCTCCCAATGCAGGGGGCCCAGGTTTCCCTGGTCGGGAACTAGATCCCACAAGCCACAGCTAAGAGTTCGCATGCCACAACTAAAGATCCCGCATGCCGTAAGTAAGACCTGGCACAGCCTAAATAAATAAATAAAATAAGTATATAAAAAATACCAACTCATCAATGATAACAATATACCTCACTAACAGAAGATGTTCATGACGGGAAAATTGCGGGTGTGAGGGGGTGTGTATCAGAACTCTGTACTCTCTGCTCAACTGTCTGTAAACCTAAAACTGCTCTAAAAAATAAAATTTTAGTTACTTTTAAATGATTATACAACTTCGCTTCATAACAATAGGCTTTAAATGTCCTGCAGATCTTTTGTGTTGCTGTGGTCACATACTTTACCTCCAAGTAGGCTATAAACCACACGGTACACTGTTTCAGTTGTTGCTTTAAACCAGTAACTTTTATCCTTTAAATGCTTTTTAAATGAGAAAAAAAAATATCTTCTTATTCAGGCATTTCCATTTCCAGAGCTTGTCTTACTTTGTCCAGCTGTAGAGTTTTCCTCTGCTATGACATCCTTCTGTCTCCAGAACATCCTTTTACATTTCTCGAAGTGCAGGTATGCTGGCAATAGATTCTCTTGGCCATTGTTTGACTGAAAAACCTCTGTTTCACATTCCTTTTTTGAACGATATTTACTCTGGCTAAATAACTCAATGTACATAGTCTCTTTTTCTCTTTTATTTTTTTTAACTGATTTAACGATGACTCCCTCTCAGATTTTTTTTTTTTTTTTTGGCTACTTTGGGTCTTCGTTGCTGTTCACGGGCTTTCTCTAGTTGCGACGAGCGGGGCCTACTCTTCGTTGCGGTGCGTCGGCTTCTCATTGCGGTGGCTTCTTTTGCTGCAGAGCACGTGGGCTCAGTAGTTGTGGCTCGTGGGCTCTAGAACGCAGGCTCGATAGTTGTGGCGCACAGGCTTAGTTGCTCTGCGGCATGTGGGATCTTCCCAGACCAGGGATCAAACCCGTGTCCCCTGCATTGACAGGCGGATTCTTAACCACTGCGCCATTGGGGAAGTCCCCTGTCTTTGTTTCTGTGTACTGTGTTTTTCCTCCTGGGGATGTTTTTAATCTTTTCTCTCTCTCACTGGCTTTCAGCAATACACGATGTGCTTTGGCGTGTTTTTCTTTAGGATTATTCTATTTGGAATTCATTGAGATGGTTAGAGCTCTGGTTATAGTTTCATCAAATATGGAAAGTTTGGGGCCATTACTTCCCCAAATATCATTTTAGTTTATTCCGCCTCCTCTCCTTCTGGGGCCCCAGATAATTTATGAGAGACTGTTCGATACTCCCAGGTGATTCTGTTAATTTTTTCCTGGCTTTTTCTCTCTGTGCTTCATTTTGGACGGTGTCTTCAATTTTACTGTTCTTTTCCTCTGTGTGTAATCCGTCAATAACTCCATCTAGGATGTATTGTTTTCAATGTAGAGATTTTATCATTTGTGTCTAGACGTTTCATTCAGGTCTTTTTACATCTTCCATTTTTCTCATCACACTCACGTTTCCTCTACTTGAACATACTTGTAACAGCTTTTTCAGCATCCCTTCCTGTGAACTCCATCATTTCTGGATCTGTTTAGAGTGATTGACTTTTTTTCTGGTTATAGGTCATCATTTTTTAAAATTTCTTTTCATGCCTGGTAATTTTTAAAAACTTATTTTTTAAAATTGTGTCAAAATACGTATGACATAAACTTGACCATCTTAACCCTTTTTCAGCGTACTGTTCAGTAAAGTACATTCACATTGTGGTAAATCAATCTCCAGAACTCTTTTCATCTTGTAAAACTGAAACTCAGTCCCCACTAAACAACCCCCTTCCCCCTTCCCCAGCCCTGGCACCCAACTTTTTAACTTCTGTCTCTATGAATTTGATGTCTCTAGGGACCTCATGCAAGGAGAGTCATACAGAATTCATCTTTTTGTGACCGTGCCTAGTAGTGTTTGATTGGACGCCAGACCTTGTGCACACTCTATGGTTGGTGGCTGGATTTTGCTATGTTACTTCAAACGTTTCGGGCTGTGTTCCTGAATGCTATTAAGTCATTTGGAATCCTCCAGATCCTTCTGAGGCTTGCTCGTCAACTTTGCCAGGGTGGGTCTGGAGAAGCGGTCATTCTTGTGCTAACTTCACTCCACTGTTAAGTTGATGGGACTTGGCCAGAGCAGGGTATCACGAGGTTTCTCCAATCAGCCGGGGGACCATGAGACATTCCCAGGCCTGTGTGAGCACCCGGAATCCTCTGCCTGCTCCCCGCCCCAACACACACATGCCCCCAACTCTGATCTCCTACATGCACCCCCTCTCACCCCGAGAGCCCACCCCTGGGGACGCCCACCCCCCAGGTCCCTCCTCCCCAGGGCAGCAGCCCACCCACCAAGGGTGGCCCAGCCCCACTTTCCTCTGGGTCCCCCTGTCCCTGGCTGGCTGAGGATCTCTGGGCATCCCCCAGGCTCCTCCCTGGGAGTCCTCCCCCCGGCCCTTCTCACTTCAGGTCCCACCTCAGGCCAGTGGCTTGCTACGCCTGGGGAAGCAGGACCCCTGTGTCTGGCCCCAAAGACCACAGCCTCAGCCAGAGACCTCCCCAGGGACTACCCGGGGGCTGAATGCACCCACGGCCTTCACTTGTCACTCACTCATTCCAGTTAGAAATCCACAGTAAGGTCAAGAGATCACTTGTTTTAGGACCCTTGATGGCACCACCTGTCAACAGCATCTCTTCCCAAGCCCTCGGGACACGTGGGACACAACCTTGCAACACAGGAACTGTGTCTCAGAAACCTTGCAAACGTGACCCCCAAGATGATCACTCAGTTTATATTGCATTTTCGTTATTAACTAGGTGAAATCTTTTTAATGTGCACATGGTCATTTACATTTTATTGTTTATTTATTTGGTTATTACTGATTTTATATGAGGGACTTAAATTTTTTGTTATTACTGAGTTGCAAGAGTGAGGAGGTGGTCCTTGTGTACTAAGGATACTCACCTGAGAGGATCTTCAGGGTGACCCATGTGGGATCTATTAACTCCTTCCCATCACCTAGCCCCCTCCCACCCCCTTCGGTCTGGCCAGGTGTTGGTCCAATGTTAGCCAGTCAGAGCAATCACATCCTCAAGCTGCTGATTGGTCTGCTTCCCAGGGCTGAGCCAATCAGAGCCTTCCTTGGAGGTGTGGCCCTTTGTGCTCCTTAAGCCCCGCCAAGTTCCCTGGCGGGGCCTGGGCACCAGCATGTCACCTGTTGTCCCTGCCTCCTCCACCGTGGGCTCCTAGGGTCCCATCTCCATCAGCCTGGTGCATGGGACCCAGATGCAGCACCTGGAGGCGCTGGGACGAGTTTGTTGAGAGAATAAGTGAGCACGGTCTGCTAGAGGGAGGCCTGAGGTGGGGGTCTCCAGGCCTCCCTCTAGCAGGATGCTGTCCCCCGAGAAATCCAGTTGAATACACCCCTAGGGTGTTCAAGGGAGCCAGCCAGAGACAGAGCCAGGGCGAGGCTCCCTCAGGGCATAGGAGGGGCCACCCGGGTGGCTGTGTGTGGGTGGGGGAAGCAGGGGTCCAGGAGGCCATGAGGTGGGGCGGTGGGCTGGAAGCCCAGGGTGACCAGCAGGCTCAGGGGAGAGTAAGGAGGTGAGGCGGATGGACGGACAAGGACAGTGGTCACCTTGGCACTGCAGGACCGGGGACAGGGGTGGTGGGCCTGGTGGGGAGTGTCCAGCAAAGGCTGGCACTGGCCTCTCCTGTCATCTCCCCCTCACTTCCCTCTGCGGATGGCATTCAGATCCCCAGATAATAAGGTTCCACTGATGCCAGACTTAACCGCTCAGATAACACCCAGAGATGAATGTTGTCCGACTTCACAGAGGAATTGGGTCTGCCATCTGGGGCGGGGGCTGCAGGGCCCCTTCCTGGCCAGAGGAACTCTGGCACTGGGTCTGAGTCATCCACTTCCTCCCTCTGGATTGGAGGACCAGCACCCTTCCCCTGACCCTGTCCTGCTCTGTGAGGATAAAGGGGCAGGGAGAGCGGGCTGGGCAAAAGCAGCTGGACCTGCCAAGGTGAGAACCCCCAGCAGGACCCCAACACCTGGGTGTCACTGTGGAGCAGGGTGGCCGAGCCTCAGATCCGGAGCGCTGAGGCCCCAGACCCCCTGGCCTGGACTAACCCCCTGATCACCAGGGGCCCCAAATCCACCTGCACCCCACAACCTGCACCCCATACCCTGCAGACCCCCCACCCCGCAGACCCCCCACCCCGCAGACCCCCAGCCAAGCTCCTGCTGCCCCTCCTGGTGAGCCTGGTCCATGCGGCCGCTGGTGAGTCCTGACCCTGGGCCCGTGCGGTCTCTGTCCCCTCACCCTATCCCCCCACAAGCCCAGGGATGGGTGGGTGGGTTCAGAGAAGCCCAGGGTGGTGCTGGCACAGGGAAGGGCCGAGCCCGGCGGCCGGGCCGTGTCGTGTCCTGAAGGCACTTCCTGCCCCAGCCCCAGACCAGGCCCTGCAGCGAGCAGGCATCGTAGGGGGACGGGAGGCCCCTGGGAGCAAGTGGCCCTGGCACGTGAGCCTGAGATTCAGCACCCAGTACTGGAAACACATCTGCGGGGGCTCCCTGATCCACCCCTGGTGGGTGCTGACCGCGGCCCACTGCGTCGGACCGTGAGTCTCCACACGGCCTGGCGGGTAGGGGTGGGCCTGGGGCTCCACTCACGCTCCTGGGTGTCCCGGAGGTGGCTCAGCCCCTGAGTAGGTGCCCCTCTCTCTCCCCAGGAAAGTCCAAGACCCCACAGTCCTCAGGGTGCAGCTGCGGGAGCAGCACCTCTGGTACCAGGACGAGCTGTTGCCCATGAGCAGGGTCATCCCCCACCCCCCCACACCCCAACTACTACGTAGCTGAGAACGGGGCGGACATCGCCCTGCTGGAGCTTGGGGACCCTGTGAACATCTCCAGCCACGTCCATCCGGTCACCCTGCCCCCTGCCTCGGAGACCTTTCGCCCAGGGACTCGGTGCTGGGTGACAGGCTGGGGCAACTTGCACAGTGGAGGTGAGTGTCAGGGACCGCTGGAGGGGGACTTGGGCACATCACGGCTCCACCGCCTGGGGTTTCCTCTGGGGAACAGGGTCCCAACCGGCCGGCTCAGGGCGGTGATCCCACACTCTCCTGATGCAGCATCCTTCCTCTCCTCTCACCCCCAGAACCCCTGCCACCGCCATTTCCCCTGAAGCAGGTGAGGGTCCCCATCGTGGAAAACAGCATCTGTGACATGAAATACCACACCGGCCTGTACATAGGGGACAACACCCCGATCGTCCGGGACGACATGCTCTGTGCCGGGAATAGCAAGAGGGACTCCTGCCAGGTGGGTCTCGCGTCTCCCTGCAGCCCCCAGCCGCCCAGGTCTCACAGCCACCGCTGACCCCTCCCCTCCCCAGGGCGACTCCGGAGGGCCCCTGGTCTGCAAGGTGAGTGGCACCTGGCTGCAGGCGGGTGTGGTCAGCTGCGGCGACGGCTGTGCTCAGCCCAACCTGCCAGGCATCTACACCTGCATCACCCACTACTTGGACTGGATCCACCAGTACGTCCCCGAGGAGCCCTGAGCCCGGTCCCCAGGGTTGCCACCTGGGTCAGCGGAGAAGCCAGCCCCCTCCCGTCCCCACCCCGCTGCTTCCTGCTGAGGCGGCGTCCTTCCCCACCTTCCCTGGCCCCCTGCCCTGAGCATCCCCTGCTGACGCCCCTGCCCCGAGCCCAGGGAGCGGGCAGTGGGCACTAACGCTCATTAAAGATCATGGAAAGCAGACGTGGTCGTCGCTGTTTTTCTGGCTGTGGGTGTCGCTGAGGGAGAGGGAAGGGTCCAGGGCCCAGCCAGGCGCAGCCACCCTCTCTGTGGGTCCCTGGTCCCTGAGCAAATGCCTTGCTGTGGGGATGGCCCCGCCCTGCCCCTTGCGCCCAGGCCCACTTCTCTGCACGCTGGCTTGTATAGAGCACACATCTCCTGAAGGGAAGAGCCGTCCCCTGCTATTGTCAGATCTCAGTCTGGTCCCTGAGCAAATGCCTTGCTCTGGGGATGGCCCCGCCCTGCCCCTTGTGCCCGGGGCTGACTTATCTGCACTCTGGCTTGTGTCTCTTTTTGGTGAGTGGCATCGTGCTTTCTGGACAGATAAAGAATCGGGCCATTTAGATGATTCTCGGGGCACCAGGTACCCAGCAATGGGGACAAGAGCCGGAGCATTGTCCCCCTCAGCCAGGTCCCTCCATTTCGCTTTTGCAGCCTGTCGCCTCCCTCAGCGCCACCCCACCCATCCC
Organism: Physeter macrocephalus; assembly: GCF_002837175.3. NCBI lineage: Eukaryota > Metazoa > Chordata > Mammalia > Artiodactyla > Physeteridae > Physeter > Physeter macrocephalus. The sequence continues at coordinate 47,695,944 of NC_041227.1, read as the reverse complement.
AAGACCAACAACCAGGACTACCCAGCCCAGGGGATGGCCCCCGGGGACGGCTGCCAGGCAAGCCCAGGCATGTGAGGCTGAGGATGGGGACTCCCGACTCCCTGGCATTCTGGTCGTCACCCACTCTGCCTCCGGGATGACCTGAAGGGCCTCTAGTTGGCCAGGGACCAGGACTTGACTGCAGGCGGTGTGGTCAACTGGATGAGGGCTGTGCTCCACGTCCTTGTTTCTACACAGAAACTCGTCAACTGTCCCATCCTCCTGCCCTCTAACCCTTGACCTATGACCCCTCTCTAGCAGGGAGATTGCAGGCCAGAGGCTGGGCCTGGGGGAAGAACCACTGCAGCAGTCCTGGGTCCGGCCCAGGTCAGCATACTCTCCCTGTGGGAACTGAGGCCAAGGTCACACGCAGGAGAGTCTGCAGACCCCATCACTCCAGGTCCAGCTGTGCCCCGCCCCCAAGCCCACACCAGGGCCGTCCACTCTGGGAAGCCCTGCAGTTCCCGGAGTCTCCACCAGAGGGAGCTCTAGCACCCCCTGGGAGTGGCTGGGCAGGTGGGGAGTGAGGGAGGGGCTGGGCAGGTGGGGAGTGAGGGAGGGGCTGGCTGCAGCCGTGGGTCTTATGCTAGGAACTCGCTGCCCATCCGGGTCAGAGCAAATAGGCCCCGGCCTCAGCCAGGTAGAGCCCTGGATGGCACCTCCCACCACCTAGACCAACCCAGAGGCGGCTGAAGTGGGTCAGGAGGCCTGCCGTGTCGCTGGGCTCCTGCTTTGCTCCGTGGGGAGAAAGGCTTGGACCCTATCCTGAAGCCAGCTCTGCGTTGGGCACAGCCCCGCATTGTGTTCACAGCCACGGTCTGTGAACTTGTGGAGGATCACAAGTTCTATCCTGACCCGGCCCCCTTCTGTACCTGCTCTCACGGGAAAAGGTAAGGTGGGGGGGGGGGGGTCTGTGCACTAGGGCTGCGGCCGAGAGGCCAGCAGGGCGTGGGGTGGGACTAGGGTCAGAGCCTTCAGGTAGGGAGACAGCAGAGAGAGGGGTGGCCCCTGCAACCCCAGGTGACTGCCCAGCTGGGAAGTGCTCCCACCGGGGCCCGCCCCTGCTCCCACAGCACCCATTCCTGCTGGGAGCCCTGGCAGAAACTTGTTCCTAATTGGATCAGACCCTGTTTCTCCAGTGTGTGAATGATATCACATGGTTCTGGCTGCCAAAACGAGCTCTACTTTTCCAGGGAAGGAGGGCTTTCTATCTGCGATCTGCCCAAGTGGCGGGGAGAGCCTGCAGGAGGGCTTTGTGGAGCCCCGTGCCGCTGCTGGTGGTGGAGGCATCACCAAGGTTGGCCCTCACCAAGGCCACGGGCTTGCCACCTACCCACGTGAGGGACCGATTCTGACGGTGGAAATCCAACGCATTTCTTAAATAAGTTAATATTTATTCCACTCTGCTTTGCCCCCCTCCCCTTCTCCTTGGCTTGAGAAGCCGAGTTTTCTGCATCGGATTATTGCAAATGTTTAACCTGAATTTATAAAAGAAACAAAATGAAACAAGGAGGCATCAGCTGAAACTCTCGGCCCAAGCCCCACAGGCAGTGAGGGTCTTATTGCATGGTCCCCACTCCCTGGTGACCAGCTGTTTCCCAGAGACCGGAGTCAAGGGCATTCTCTGGAATGCTGAGGGGAACAGAACGGTGGGCAGTGGGTATGGAGGGGGGTATGAGACAGCAATGAGTGGTGGAGAAATGGATGAGAACTCAGACGGTGAGCAACGTGAAGCGTGACCACGGTGGCCTTGGGGATGAAGCTGGAGAGCACAAACGGCCCTAAGCATGTATAAAAATAAGCACATGTGAGAATGGCGCTCTGCTAGGTGGCCTCTGCCTTTCTCCTTTTGGTGTTCTCTGGTCCTTGTCCCTTGGACACAGCTCTCGCTACGGGACTGCTGACCAGGCCACTGGTACGGCCTGGGACCATGGCAGCAAACTCGGAAATCCCAAACGAATTGAGGCTTCGGGCTGTGGGCTCCCCCTGCTCTACTTTGCCCACAATAGCATCTGCCTCCTTCTCCCTAGGCTGACATCCTTCTGGCACCTTTGCCCTCAGTGGGGCCGGACCCAGGGTCCACACGTAGCCCTGCCTGGGCCACCACCCTGCCAGGTGCACCCCAACCCCAGTGCCAAAGCCTGTGGGCACTGCACCCCGAGCTACAAGGGCTTGTCCACACTGTCACCCAGGACTGGGGTGGACCCTTTCTTCAGTGGGCTCTCAGGGACTGGGAGGTGCAGCCCCCGCCCCTCCTCTGGGGGGTCTCCCGAGGCCACTGGAGGCTCCGTCTGCTGGGGTTCAGGAGGTGCCGTGATGCCTGAGGAGGAAGGTCTGGGTTCTGGGGCGACACCATGGCCACCATCCAAGAACAGGTCCCCCCTGGGGCCCCCCACGTCCAGCGGCTCAAAGGCAAAGTTCGGGATGGTCAGGTGTTCCGTGCGGCAGGGGACCTGGACCCGCCGTTCCCCCTTGGCAGCAGTGTCCAACCCTGCACTGTCTGTGGGCTCCAGGGGGTCCCTGTGGGGCACAGCCTCACAGGATGGGGTTCTCCGCCGCAGAGTGGTGTTACCGCCCTCCGCCGCAGGGGCCCGGGCCGCACCCTCGTCCTCCGCGGGGGGCTCTATGGAGATGCAGGGGGGGCTCATCTTCTTCTTCCTGCGTGCCCCCAGGGCCAGCTCGGCCTCCAGGGCCCGGGTCTTCCCCTCCCCGGCCTCTGGGCGGCTGTCCCCACAGCCCTGCTCCACGGAGGGCCGCCTCTGCTCGTCCGCCCGGCCCGGCTGGTCCAGGAAGCCCTGGGCATTGACACTGTAGAGCCTGTGCAGGTCTGGCTCACCGCCCACCACCCCGTGGGCAGCAGGTGAGGCCGAGGGGCTGTGGGCAGAGCTGGTGATGTGGCTGACCTCCTCGTCAGCCGGATCTGGGGCCTCAGCCTCCTCTGCGCCCAGGGCCGGTGGCCAGCTGGAGATGTAGTTCTGTCCAAATGCGTACTTGCGGATGCGGATGCTGGTGGGCCGCGGGGAACGGGGCGGGGACCGCAAGGAGGGCCCCAGAGGCGCCTGCCTCACAGGGGTCTTCCCACCAGGCTCTCCCCAGCCCGGGCTGCTGTCCCTGGGACCATCGACCTGCCCTTCTAGGGACTCTGTGCAGACTACCTCCTGCAAAGACATGGAGTCATATGAGACCAGCCAGAGCCCAGGCAACAGGGACCTGTCCCCCGATCCCAGGCCAGGATGACCTCGTGACCCCCAAGGCTATGGGCCGGGGTGAGATGGGGCTGCAAGACACTGGTGTGGAAGCACTGTCCCCCAGCCCTAGTGTAGGGGCCCCCACCAACACTGGTCATGCTGGGGAGGGGCTGTGAAGAGCAGAGGGCTGGAGCCCAAGCTTCCATGGGCAGAATCTGCCATGGGCCTCTGGAGACCCGAGGGGGCACAGAGCCAGGCTGCAACCACTGCCTGACTCTGGCACCACCAGCCCAGCTTGACACCTCAAGGAGGGAGGAAGGGAGAGGGGCCGAAGTCTCAGGTGAGAGTGGTCTGTGGGTACATCCAGGCCCACAGGAAAGGTTGCTGGGGGGGCCTGGGGGAGGGCGAGGCTGCCTGAGGGGACACGGGTCCCCATGGCCAGGTGCCATCATCACAGGCTCCAGGGACACAGCGCCTACTTCCCCAATGTCCCTGTCGCTCAAATGGGGAGGGAACCCCCACGGAGCCCCGAGGCCTCAGCTGAGGACCGGAAGTCTCCTCCTACCTGTGTGCAGAGCAGCCAGCCGAGACTAGGGGAGCGGGCTGCACCCAGAGGGGTCAGGGCACGGTGGGGGTCGCCGCCCCTGGCTGGGGAGGACATGGCCGACAGGACCTGGAGGGATGGGCAGGACTCCACGGGCGGCAAGTGGGCGGTGACCGGGCCTGGGGCAAGAAGGTGCCTGAAATGTGCATCTGCTGCCGGCCCCACCCCTGCCCCTGCCGGCCCTGGCCGGCCCCGCCCGCCCAGGTCCTGGCTGTCTCCCCACGGGGCTGTACCCGAGGTGCCTGAGATGCCCGCGTAGGTCTCCATCTCCACCTCCTGCAGAGGGTGGGGATGAGCGGCCGCAGCGGGCGCCACGGGCCGGAACATGTAGCTGTCGTTGGGCAGTGAGAGCATCCTGGACACAGACACCTTGCGCACGACCAGCAGGTTGGGGGGGTCCGGCGAGGCGCCCGGGCTCGGCGGGGCCGTGGGCCTGGGGTGGGCGGGGGGCCCCTGCGCCATCTCCAGCTCGACCTCCGCGTCCAGCTCGGCGTCCTCGCGGGCCTCCTTGTTGCTCTCCTCCAGGTGCTTCATGAGCACGGCCACCACCACGTTGACCAGCACGAACTGGGCCACCAGCACGAAGGTGACGAAGTAGATGGGCGAGATGGCCGGCAGGTAGCTGAGGCAGTGCTTGTCCTCACGGGCGCACTCCCGCAGCGTGTCCTGCGGGCGGAGGGCGGCGGGCAGGCTCCCACCTCCATCTGCGGGGCCTCTCGTGGACTCCCACCGCCCCGCCCACCGCGTGGGCCGGTACCTTCATGATCCCGTTCCAGTTGTCCCCCGTGGACACGCGGAACAGCGTGAGGAAGGCCATGCCAAAGTTGGAGAAGGTGGCGTGTCTGCTCAGACCCTCGCAGGGGTTGTCCTCACTGCACTCTGCCGGGAGGGACCTGGTCAGCCCACCTGTCGGGGCCAGTCTGCACACAGGCCCTGCCCTCCCCCAGGGAGAAAGGCACGCTCCTCTGGGATGCAGGGTGGTGGCACAGCTCAGGGGCCCTGGCAGGTGGGCGCCTTCAGCACAGGCCCAGCTCTGCATCAGCATGCCCCCTTTCTGTTCTGAGGAGTAACAGGGCTGCCCTGGGCACGAGGCGGCCCAGATCCAGGTTGTGGGGCACTAGCTGCTGGGTCTGAGGAGTCCCCTCTGGGCAGACCCTGGAACCCACTGAGCCTTCAGTGACACCCAAAGGGGAGGGGGCTCCCACAGGGTCTGCGCTGCCACGAAAAGGTCCCCGCGGGTCCCTGCCTGGACTAGCCAGAGCCTCACGCCTGGGGGTCTGAGGAAATCCTTGGTGACAATTAAGGACTTGCTGCAGCATGTCCCCCGGGGACCAGGTGGAGTTCAGGTCACACCTGCGTGTGGGCACCTGCACTCACACTCATGTGCAGCTCTGTCCTCCTGGCCTGGGTATGAACACATGTGCGTGTCTGTGTGCACGTCATGCATCTGCCACAGCACTTCTGCATGTGCCAAGTACATGGTCACCTCACGGTGAAGGGCTGACAGGAGCAGGGGCCAGGGCCTCAGCCTGGCCAGCACCCAGAGCCGTCCGCGGGCTGTGTGCTCATGCGTGATGCTGTGCCTTCCGGGGACCCCGTGTCTGGAGCGTGGGCCACGGCACGGCTGCACTCACCGAGCCTCCCAAACAGCTCCACTCCCAGGGCAGCATAGATAAAAAACAGGAGCATGAAAAGCAGGCCGAGGTTCCCTACCTACATCGGAGAGAAGCAGAATGAGGTCAGTGGGGCCTCAGTCCCACCCCACCCCCTTTACCCAAGACCCGCCCAGCAGGGGATCAAGTTCCTGGGGACTGTCTTGAGCCCTGTTCTTAATCCATCCCTCTTGGCCTCGGAGCTCCTGTGGCCCCCAGGGCTCCCTGTCCTGCCTGGTGCCCGAGGCCCCTCTGCTGGCCTCTGCCCCTGCTTGGCTCCTCATGCCCACCCTGCACCCAGGGTGCTGCCTCCAGCTCCTCTGCTCCCCAAAACCTGGGAGGCCTCCCAAGGGCTCTGGGGGACTCTGTGCAGGGACTGCCTCCAGCCTCCCCACCGCAAGGTGAAGGCTGAAGCTCTGCAGACAGTAAGGTCTGGCCTGAGCCCTGCCCGAGGCTCTTCTGTGAACTTGCCGCCCACCCTCCCAGCGCCTGCTCACGCTAACTCTGGGCTATGGGGGGGGGGGCGGTGGCGCAGGGGCACCCTCACACGCCTCCCTGACCCGAATGTGGCTGCTCCCCCTCTTCTCCAGCACCTGCTCCGGCCCCCAGAGGCATGGCACTGGGGCGTGGCCAGGCCCGGGTTTCCCATCCTCCACCCCCCACCCCTTCCCGTCACTCCCACAGACACTGGGCAGGCTCCAAGGAGCGCTGAGTATAACTCAGGGCTGAGGAATGTTGCTAAGGGGACCAGTGGGGGCCGGCTGAAGGTGGAGGGCGTGGAGGGCTGGGGGGTTAGTGGGCAGCTGGGGAGGCAGCTGGGTGGATAGAAACATGCTGGGCTGGTGGACAGACAGCTGGCCAAGAGGGCTGGATGCTGGACAGCTGGACAGCTGGTAGATGGGTGGACAGAGAGCTGTCTGAATGGATAGACAGACGTGCGGGTGGCTGGGTAGCTGGAAGGCTAGTTGAGAGGGCTAGATCCACGGGCCAGAGGGACATGTGGATGGATGGCTGGTCAGGTGGACTGGCAGAGGGACTGAATACTGCACAGATGGGGCAATAAGACTTTCGGCTCAAGAGACCACAAAGGATCAGTGTGGTGGCTGTTGGGCACAGGACGCGAGGACGCAGGGCCTGAACTAGCTCCAGAGGAGAGAGGCCTTTGGCCAACACGAGCCCTGGGTGTGGTCCTCCAAACTCGACAAGCACACCTTTGCCACAGCCTCTGCCCTCAGCCCAAATCCCACTGCATCCAGAATTGCACTGGGGGATATGGGCACTGGTCACTGGTCTTCCCCACAGAGACTAGATTGAGGCCCGGAAGGCAGGCAGCACGCCCCTCTCACAGCACAGCCCAGCAGCTCAGTTACTCCTTGCACCCGGCAGGGAGGGGGGTTGGTAACTGCAGTTGCCGCGAGACGGGACGACCACGTGAATGAGTGCTGATTGACAGTGAGTGAGGCCCTCCCTGCAGCCTTGTCCTCTTGGGGGCGTCTGTGATGCCCACCCTGGGAGCCGGGAAGCCAGGCCCAGGCCCAGCCCCCGAGCTGCCGACCTACCTGGGGCAGCGCCTGAACCACTGTGTCCAGCAGGGCCCGCATACCCGTGGCCATCTTGAGCAGCTTCAGCACTAGGGCCGGGAGCCAAGCATTAGCGGGGAGGGGGTGGGGCTGGTCTGACCCTCTCCTGGCTGGCCAGACCCGGACCACCCGTCCCCCCACTTCCCGTCACCAGCATAATCCACCAGGGTGGGGTAAGGAACGACACGGGGTAGGTGGACACCTGAGCCCTGTCTACCAGCCCTCCTGATAGCCCGGAGACCCTGGTGGGACAGGCGGGTGGCCTACCGCGGGCGATGCGGAGCACACGCATGATGCGGATGATGGTGGGGTTGATGGGCAGCGCCGCGTTCATCTCTATCTCCTCCAGTGTGATGCCCATGATGGACAGCAGGACGATGGCCAGGTCCAGCTGGTTCCACCTGGGCCGGGCGAGCAGGCATGATTTAGTGCTGGCCACTGCCTCTTCCCCAGCACCCCCAGCCCTTCAGAGTGCCAGGAGTCCCTTCCCTGTCCCCTGGGAATGTCCTGGTGTCACCACAGGGCATCTTGCACCTCTACTCAGCACCATCACCTCTGCAGGCCTCAGGCCACGGCTCTTTCCTGCCCCTGCTCCACACACCTGTCCTTGAAAAACCTCCGGAACCCAAACGCCACCAGCTTCAGCACGGCCTCAAAGACGAAGACGATGGTGAACACGTAATTGCAGTACTTGAGGGCCTCGTCCAGAGACTGGGGACGGAGTGTCAGGCTCCTGAGTGTCAGGCTCCCTGCCCGGCTGCCCCTTCCCACCCATCCTCCTGCCCCCTTGCGGCACTGGATGCCCCCCCCCCCCGCCCCGCACCTGTGCCCTGCCCACCCTGCTCCATCTCTCTCCTCTGCTGAGCTGGGTACCTCCTCAGATATGGGACAGGTCTCAGCTATTACTGGATGCAGGTCTGTGCTGGGCTGGGGAGGGCTGCCTGAATTTACCCTCGCAGCATTCTGGGGACAACTCTCAGGTGGGGGAACCTGCCCCTCGGAGCCCAGACTGCTGGCCCTGCCTGGACCAGAGCCACCCACAGCCCAGGGCAGGGGCCAGCCCACCGGACGGGCTCAGCTTCAGCCAGAGAGTCAGAGGCTCTCTGCTGTTCTAGGAGACGGGGGCGTCCCCGTCTTTAATGAAATGGTGGCGATGCGATCGGAGGACATCTCCCTCTCTCGGTCTGGCCTTTCCTGGACTGTGAAATCCACAATCTGGGAAGCTGGACTCGGGGACACTCCCTTAGCCAGCATTTTTGGATGGAACTTCTCATGGGGTTGGGGAGGCCCTTGGGGCAGGTGTGCCCTGGGAGTTTCCACTGGTTGTAAAGGAAGGAGGACCCTTTGTTCCAGCCACACATCCATGTACCCCATAAACCCCGGTGAGGGCTCAGGCACTGCTGCAGACCTGGGGCCCCCATTTCTTAGGGTAGCACCACCTCGCTGAGCAATGGACCCCACCCGCGGCCCTCCCCGCTGCAAGCCTGGAGGCGGGGTGGGTGGGGTATCCAGGCAGCGAACCCCACCTTGGGCTGGTTGTAGTGCTCCATGGACATGGTGATGACGTTGACGCCAATGATGAACGTGATGAAGAGGTCCAGATAGTGGCTGGTGCACAGAGAGTGAATGGAGCGACGCGTGGGTGAGTAGTCCGCATAGTAGGGCCGGCGCTGGGCCTCTGTGGGAAGAGGGCCACGGTGAGGGGGTGGGTGGGGTGGGGTGGGAGGGCTGCCTTCCAGGGGCTGGAGGGTAGAGGTGCTGGGGGAGGGCCCAGGCTCAGACGTGGGCCTCAGGGGCAGGTGGGCCTTAGGGGCAGGTCACCCACCGACCTACTCCACCAAGAGGGCCCCAGCCCCAGGGCAGACCCCAGGAGTGGGCCTGGAAGCTGAGACCCCACCTGTGCCCTGCCTTGGGGCCCTGCCCAAACCCCGCCCTGCCGGGAGCTCCCAAACCAGGGCCTGTGTGATCTACTCTCCTGAGCTGGCATCAGGGTTCAGAGACACCTCAGTGATGAAGGGTGGGCAGATGGGAGCTTTCTTGGGGGGCAGGGCAGGGGGGCCTACCACACCCACATCTTCCAGGCTGGGCATGTGCTGCCTTCTGGCCCCCAGGCCCAGAGCCCCTCCACTCCCTGTGCTCCAGGAGGCCAGTGGGCAACTGCCAGCTGTCTGGAGTCTGCCTGCCCTCCGGTCCATCTGAAGTTGATGGCCATGACCTGGGTGGCAGGGGGAGGTTGTGTATCTCCCAGCAGGTCTGTCTGCACTAAATGCTCCACCTGCTATAACTCTTTAGGGCAGATCAGTGCCCACTGAGCTCCCACTGGGTGAGGGCATAGCTGCTACCACTGCATAGGGGACCCACCTCGGCCACAGAACCCCGTGGGCAGGGACCAGGGAGAGCGGGGGCCGACGGGAACCGACCCCTCCCTGGGGCCCGCACGCTCCTTGGTCTGGCATGCGGTCACTAGAAAGCTCGGCTCAGCTCTTGCAGCCAAAGGGGCCAGTGACCAGTTGGGCCAGGCCAGCACTGAGGATATGGAGTAGCCACCAGCCGGCAGGCACCCCAGAGTGCAGCAGAGAAGCAGTCAGGCATGCAGGCCGGGCGGAGGAACACACACGAGCTTGAAGGCAGCAGCGTGGACACCAGGCAGGCGAGCCAGCAACCCTTCCTCCCACTGGCACCCGGCGCCCACCCCAGCCGTCCCGTGCCCACCCTGCAGTGGACCCCAGTGGGCTTGGCACCCGCCTGCGATGTCCACCCTTCCCTGTGGCAGTGGCAGAGGGATGGAGGTCAGGCCAGTCCGAAGCCCTGTGCAGTGGCCGGCAGAAGTGGGGGTTAAGGCATGCAGGGCGGGGGCAGGTACCTGGGTTGGGGAAAGTGCCTGGAAAGACAAGGAGATGGTCTGAGCTGGCCGCGGTGGGCGGGGCCAGGAGACTCCACGGGGTGGGCGGGCAGCTCAGCAGCCCCTCCTGGAAGAGGCCCTCTTTGCTCCCCAGCTGGGTGGGGTTTTCTAAGACCCTCTCTCTGTCTTGGATGGCTCTGCTTGCTCCCCCCACCGTGGCGTGAAAACTCATGGGGTGAACCTGCCCCTGCGGTGGTGGGGGGTGGGAACTGGGGTCTCATCCATCCCCTGTGCCTCCTGGGAAGGGACCCCGCCTCCTGCTGCAGCCATCCTTCTCTGAGGGCAAGAAGGGCAAGCGTGCAGAGCCACTCGGTGAGGCCGGAGTTGCAGGTGGGGCAAGGGGACTGGGGACAGGTAGGGGGCTCCGGGGCCAGGCTGCTGAGCTGCTGCCTGGGTGCTGCCTGCGCAGCCCTGAGCCGAGCACGAGGGAGACCTGGGCTTAGGCCAGCAGCAGCCAGGTCTCAGAGCCGCCCCTTGGCTGGTCCCCCGGTCCCCCGGTCCCCCGGTCCCCAGCCACCCTCCCACAGGTGAAAGGGGGGGCTCAAGTAGGTGGAAAAGGCTGGGGTGACGCGCAGGTACCGACCCGCCACCGCCACCGGGAGCGCCTTACTCCTGCGTTTCCTCTCCAGGCGCCGCTGCCGCTTCTCCTCCCGCCGCCGTGCCTCCTCGGCCTCCTGGTGCTGCCGGCACTTGTGGAAGTTCTCTACCACGACGCCCACGAACATGTTGAGCACAAAGAAGCTGACGATGAGCAGGAAGGAGATGAAGTAGAGCAGCATCCAGGGGTTGTGGTTGGGCACCGGCTGCGGCACAGGAGTGACACGTGGGTGCCTGCCCACGAGGGCACCCCTCCCGGGCACGGCCCCTGCCTGCAGGGTAGCTCTGGCCCCCGACGTGGAACTCTCCAGAAGTTCTCAGAGGCCAAAGGTGGCCTCTCGGGGGACATTCCCTGAGATGACCAAAGGACATGGGAAGAAAGGTCTGCTTAGAGGAACAGGACTGCCCACCGCCCACCGCACCTGCTGGTCTATGCCCACGGCGTCCAGCCCGTCGTACATGATGTTCACCCAGCCATCCTTGGACGAGAGCACGAACAGGGACATCAGCGCCTGCGAGGCCAGAGCAAGGTGGTTACTTCTGGACGTGGCCTCCTGCTGGGGGGATGCCCCAAAGGACCACACCCCCTACCACAGCCCCACACACAGCAGACCCACCCACGACTCGCAGACCCGCCATGCCGCTCCCACCTTACAGATAAGGACGAGGTTAGGTGAGGTCACCCCCGCCAGGCTTGCCCCCCATCCCGACCCCTACCCCACCCCCCAGCCCTGCCCACCTGGCCCAGGTTGTCGAAGTTGTACTTGCGTCGCACCCAGCGGTAGTGCGCAGCCCAGCACTCGGCTTTAGTGGAGATGTTCCTGGTGTCGGCACCCTCACAGTAGTAAAACTTCCCCTTGAAGAGCTGATCAGGGCGGGGCAGTCACCCAGAGGGCCAGGCCTTGCACCCCCACGCTCCAGACCCACCCCCACGGGGCCTCCCAGAGCAGCCGGATAGAGAGCAACGTCTCTCTCGCTGCCTGCTTGGGCCTTGGCCCTCCCGGGGCTGCTATGCTGCTGCTGACCACAGACCACTGTCCCACAGACAAGCAGGGACACGCACCTGCACCCCTAGGATGCCGAAGATGATGAAGAAGGCGCAGCAGATGAGGACAATGTTTCCGATGGGCCTGAGTGACGATATCAGAGTCTCCACCACCAGCTTGAGGCCTGGGGCACGGCTGATGACCCTGGACGAGGAACAGAAGAAACAGAAGAAACGCGCTGTTGAGCCCACCCAAGGGAGCTGCCACCAGACAGAAGGCCCCAGCGCTGCAAAGACCCCACCCCCTGCTGGCCCCAGGCCCTTTCCCACCCCAGCTCTGCCCCACCCTCTGGCTCCACCCCACCCTCTGGCTCCACCCCACCCTCTGGCCCCACCCCATCCAGCCACAGTCCTGCCCATGCATACCTTTCCCTTCCCCAAACTCCACCCCATCCTTCCCCAGCCCTGCCCCGATCCCCGATTCAGGCCCTGCCCCACGGCCCAGTCTACCTCAGGGGTCGCAGTGTCCGCAGCAGGCGCAGCACACGCAGGATGCCCAGGATCTTGGCACCGCCGGCCGACGCCATGGCCACGATGATGTCAACCAGGGACACCAAGACCAGCAGCCCATCCAGTATGTTCCAGCTGCTCTGCAGGTAGGCATGCTCACCAGAGACCAGGCCCAGGGCCACCACCTGGTGGGTGCAGAGGAGGGGCTGGTGGACATATGCGCTGCACGTGGGGCCAGGGCGGGGCCAGGGTGGGGCCACTGGGTAGGGCTGCGAAGCCGGACGGACAGACGCCTGGGATCCCCTAGACACCCTGTACCTTCACCATCATCTCGGCCACGAAGATCGCTGTGAAGATGTAGTTGGAGATGCTGAGGAAGACGCGCTCCTGCAGGGGACAGGACAATGGGAGGGGCCAGCCACAACGGTGGGACCCCCCCCCGCCTCCCAGGCAAGGAGGGCGCCTCACAGTGCTGCCGGGGTCAATGTCGGGCCTCTCCAGGGCGATCGTGATGCAGTTGAGGAAGATGAAGACCAGGACAATGTGATCGAACATCTTGTGAGCGATGATCTTCTGGCAGGAGATGCGGAACCTGGGGGCCGGGGGTGGGGGTTCAGGGACAGCCCCCGCCAAGCCCTTGCTTCCCATCCCCAAGGTCCCAGAGGAGGAGCACAGCGCTCACCACGTGGTAGGGACGCAGGGGCCCAGAGGGAGGGGTCGGCTTTCCCAGGTTTCTCCCAGGTGTGCCCCATACCTGTTCTGTGGGGAGAAGAGGTACAGGGCCCAGGGCTCGCGGCTCCGACAGCACTCGGGCTTGTAGGGCTCCAGCACTTTCTGCAGCCGGGAGCAGCAGCTCTGGGGAGGGGGGCGGTCCTCAGGGCCCCTCCCAGCCTGGCCAGCCCCCAGCCTCTCCTGCCTTCAGGCTCAGCCCTGTCCACCCCCCAGCCTCTCCCGCCTTCAGGCTCAGCCCTGTCCACCCACCCGGGCACTGGGTGAGGGATCTACACTGGGAGTCCATGGGGGTGCCCGTAAGTGGCCATCCTCAGATCCCTGCCCAGGTGGGCCTCCCAGCAGAACTGTCCAGGGCAGCAGAAGTGCCTAGCTGAGAAGGTGGTTCTGCTCTCTTCCCCTCTCCTCCCATGGGGCTCTCACTAGCTGACCGACTCCAGCTCAGAACAAGCCCTCAGCTGGAGGTGGGGCTGACCCTGGGGCGAATCCCGCTCCAGAGCTCCCTGTGGATCAGCTGAAGCCACACCAGCCGGATCAGCTCCTGCCCAGCTTTTCCTGCTTCCCTCCCCCGTCCCAAAGGCCTCCCATGAACGCTGCTCCCGAGTCCCCACCTGGGAAACCAGCCCACGACAGGGGGAGGCGAGGGGCTGACGTGAGGCCCACCCCCACTCACATCCTCCACGTCATCGTCAAACTCGGCCGGGTCCTCCTTGTGGCTGTCGATGCGCAGGAAGAACTCGCTGGGCAGGGCCAGCCCGTTGCAGTCGTGGAGCTTGGTGGGCAGCAGGGCGGCCGGCCGCAGGGGCCGCAGGTCGAGCGTGCTGCGGTGATCCAGGGACTCGGAGCGCCGCAGCAGTGTGGCACGTGTGCCTGGCGAGGCTCCCACACCAGGCCTGCTGTCCTCAGCCTCCTCATCCGTGCTGCCGCTGCCCTTGCCCTCGCCGGACAGCAGCGACTCACGCTCCCCGCACTGGCTCCGGCGCTTGAGGCTAGGTGCGCGGCCCAGGCTGTTCCAGCTGGAGCGCCGGCTGCTCCAGGCACTGTTGGGGCCCCAGTGGGTGCAGGGCGAGCTGCGGAGGCTGGACTGCGGGGAGGGGGCAGGAGTGAGCAGGTCAGACACCCCCCCCCAAGTTACCCCCAAACATCCTGGCCTCAGGGGCACCTGGCACAGGGACCTTTCACATCCAGTGGCATCACCGTTGACACCCGTGGGTGACATCTGTACATGGATCATCTCCTTTAACGAGTGGACAGCCCTGCTAAAGAGAGACACTAGCGGCACTGAACCTTCAGTGGGGCACCTGTGGCGCACAGTGGGTCAACAGCTAGCTGGAGAGACAGCCAGAAAGCGTCAAGAGCACTGAGTGGGCCTCCTGGGCCTGCTCGAGGACCAGAGGGTGGGCGAAGGTTATCAGCTGGCCTGGGACCAGCCATGGACCAGGCATCCTGAGATGCTACCAAGCAGCTGAACTGGATCTCTGGGGAGGGGCCCCACATCAGTTTCTAGCTGGCAGACTCTGGACTTGCAAAGAGAAGCCGGGCGCTGCTTATCCAGGAGATAAACTGGACTGTGGCCCGGGGACTTCACCTTTGCTGCGCCTACCCTCTTTGCCCTTCATCGTTTTCACCTCAGGGGTCCAGCAGGAGCTGAGCTGGAATCCTTGCTCAACAGCCCCTGTCCTCCTCCCAGCGACTCCTAGCAGCCTGGCTGTGATGCATCTTGTTGCTAGATCACTCGGCCCACCCAAGGCTCAGCCCTGCACCTTTTCTGTTACCAACACACGATCGTCCTGCCTTGATGGTTTGCCTGGACTTTCCTCCAGGTTCATATCCCCGTGCTTTCTCTCCACAGTTAGCTTGTCCTGCTCTGCCCACCCCTCCCGGGCCCTTCTGAGAAGCCCAGATGCCGGCTCTGGCTGTGTCTGCTGGGGGTGGTGTTTTCTGGGTTTGTCTGGAAAGACCCTGTGGGCTCCAGCTCCACAGGGTGTTGTTGGTCGTGATGCACGGAACCCTCCGCCCGGCTTCTGTCACCTGCTTCACATCCTCAGGCTTTTTTTGTATTTTTTTTTTTGTTTTTTTTTTTAATTTTTGGCTGGGTTGGGTCTTCATTGCTGCGCGCGGTCTTTCTCTAGTTGCGGTGAGCAGGGACTACTCTTCCTTGCGGTGCGCGGGCTTCTCATTGCAGTGGCTTCTCTTGTTGCAGAGTACATACAGGCTCAGGAGTTGTGGCTCGCAGGCTCTAGAGCACAGGCTCAGTAGTTGGGGCGCATGGGCTTAGTTGCTCCGCGGCATGTGGGATCTTCCCGGACCAAGGCTTGAACCTGTGTCCCCTACATCGGCAGGAGGATTCTTAACCACTGCGCCACCAGGGAAGCCCCCGCACATACTGTTTTTTTACCCCTTTTTGCCATCCTTCTCTGTTTTCCCTTTCTTGTACGCTGTGGGCTTTGCCAGCTTTTATCTATGATTACAAATTGGAAGATAAACTTCCGGCCTGACAGTCTACTCACCTGTTCATACTCCTCCCATAAAAACGGCAGCTTCTGGCTCCATTTATAGAAAACAAAGCACTCGGGGCCAAGGGATTCCTGGGGTATGACTGCGGGGGTTGTGCGGGACCCTCACTCATCTCTGGGGAAGGCCTAAGGAACTGGATGGGTGGAGCCTGAAGGTGCCCTGAGGCCAGGGCAGGGGACCATCCCTACCAGAGACTTCTGGTCCCCCAGCTGGGGGTCCACGGAGCTGCTGCTGCCACGTCGTGAGTCCAGGAGGCCAGGGCCCGCGTCCAGGTGTGGGGAGGTCTTGGGGGTGGGCATGGGTGTGGCTGCCGTGCGCATGATGAGGGGAGGGGGCAGGCTGGCCTGGCCCTCCAGGTGCCCGTTGGGGGTCACCGCCAGCGAGTACATCTTCATCTCTGGGTGGGGGGAGGAGGCTACTTGAGCCTGCAGGGCTCCCAGGAAGGATAATCTGCCCGCCCAGGACCCACCCACAGGAGTCCCAGCTGTGCCCGGACAGGCAGGCAATGCCTCCTCCATCCTGTCCCTGCCCCGCCCCCTCACTTGCATGCACACCTGTGGCCCTGAGGTCTCTGAACTTGTCCAAGTCCTCCTCCAGGTGGGTGGAGGTCTTGTCTTCATCTGTGTCGGACCTGGTGGCATCGCCCTGTGCCCAAGGAGCACACAGTACACGTGAGGCTCCCCTTAGGTGGACCCCCCTACAGGAAGGCCAGACCAGCACGGGGGCGGGTGTGGACGGAAGGGCCCAGCGGGTGGAGGACAGAGTTCTCTCCATGTTGGTCTGCCCAAGGTGCCTGGCTCCCACTGCCTCCCCTGGAAGCCCCCCTCACCTCCGCCTGGAAGCCCTCCACAAGGATGGCCACCAGCAGGTTGAAGAGCACGTAGTTGCCAAAGGTCATGAGGGCCACGAAGTAGAGGGCAGCCCAGGAGGAAGTGGAGGCCATGCCGTTGTAGAGGACAACGTTCCAGTCCTCCTGGGTGAGGATCTGGGGGAAAGGGGTGGTGGGGCAGAGTGGGCCCAACATGGGGGCCGAGGGGGTGCCAGGACGGTGGGCCTGGCTGTAGAAATGCTGACAGGCCCTTAGGACCAGAAGGAGCTCTGGACAAGTGAGACCACGTCCACCGCCCCAGGGGCCAGGATAAATGTCCCTGCTGCTGTTCACAGCTTGTCACTCACTGTGGCCTTGGACAGGCCTCAGCCAGCTCTGGGGCTGTTCTGAGCAGGGCCGTAGCTCTCCAGGAACTACCACGTACACGAGGGGACGGCCCCAACTGGCTTTACCTGGAACACGGTGACGATGGCCCACAGCAGGGAGTCAAAGTTCTTCCTGTCAGGGACCGTGTCTCCAGTGTCTGTTTTCAGGCTGAATTTGCAGCCAAAGAGGTGCATTCCGAGGATGCTAAGGGCGGCAGACGGGTGCGGTGAGTGCGGGGGAGGGGGCACAGGTGGGGGGATATGGGGGGTGTTGCCTGGTCACTTCCACACCCAGCAGCTGTTCCTCTACACCTCCCCCCGGACCCCCAGCTTTCTGATTTGCAGGGGCCTCCCAAGTGTCCACAGCCGAGTTGTTTCCATCGTATAGGTGGGAAGACCAAGGCCAGGAATAGGAGGGGACAACCAGAGGTCACTCTGGCTTCAGGCAGCAGCCAGAACCTGAGGTGCCTGTCTCGCCCAGCCTACCTGGGGCTGCCCTCTGCCCTAGCCCCCTCCCCAAGGCCTGAGGCCCCGGGCCAAGCTGGCCCACGGCAGGGGCTCAGAGAACAGCAGCTGAAGCAAGAAACTCCAGGCTGGCTGCCCCGCCCCTTCTCTGCCTCCCACAGTCTTGGCTTTTTTGGGGGGGCACAATCCCCGATCCATCCATCTGGGGGCCGGTCCCATCACCCCACTCAGCTATGAGCCGTGGGAGCAGAGCCCAGTATGCCGGTGCCTGGCACAGAAGGTGCCCAGTCAGTCCTGTCGAAAGGAACCAGTGACTGAGTTTCTGCTGCCGCTTTGAGGCTCCTGGCACCCCGGGCCCAAAGCCAGAGCACGGGGCCAGCGTGGTGGGAGGGGCCTCTCCTCTGGGGCAGGCATGTGCTCAGGGCCCCAGGCCTTTGTCTCGCAGCCACAGGGGGCAGGATGACCCCCACCGGGCGTCCCCACCTGAAGATGAAGATGAAGAGCATGAGCAGCATGCAGAAAGTGGCCACGTTATCCATGGTCTTCATGAGCACCACCAGCTGGCGCCGCAGCGCGGGCATGAAGCGCACCAGCTTGAGCACCCGCAGCAGCCGGAAGGTCCGCAACACCGACAGCCCGCCGTCTGCCTGCCCGATGATCTCCCACACGCTGTGGGTGGGCCGAGGCTCAGAAGGGCCTCTTCTCTGGCCGCGCATCCCTGTGCCCGCCCTGACCTTGTGACACCCTCTTCCCAGAAGCAGGAACACCAGCCCTGGAGCCACTGTGGCCTCCACCCAACCCCATTCTGGGAGCAGGTTCAGCTGCATCCAGGCATCGACAGGGCTGAGGGATGGTGGTGACATCTCTGAAGCCTCCTCATCAGCTGCTGTCCTGCTGGCTGCCCGACCCCCAGAAGCTGCCCAATCAGAAACTTCTCAGTTGAGGGCCTTTCCTGGTCCTACGCCTTTCAAGCTGTGCCTGGCTTGTCTATTCTTGTTAGGGTGGGGGATCCCTTGACTCCTGAGGGCCCTGCTTTCTCCTGGCGAAGGGAATTCCCCCAGATTCTCCAATTCATTTCTGTGTTGATTTTGCTGTAGCAGCACCCCTCAGGCAAGCTGGCCTTCCTCGAAGGTTCTGAGCCCTAAGTGGAGTCCGGCTGTGAGGCCGAAGGGCCACTGAGTGCCCACTCTGTTCTTGCAGGGAACAGCTCCACTAGATTCTACAAACTTTCACCTGAGATGCAGCTGACCTATCTGTGTATACCGGACAGTGCTTGTGGGGAGGGGCGGGGATCCTGCCCCAAGACATCCCATCCCATGAAATGCTGCTGGCAGGGGACTCTCCTGCTGGCTGGGGCTCTGCTATGTGTAGGGGGCTGTCGCCTGACACTGGAGCCTCCCCGTCCCCTGTGGGCTCCCAGGAGGTGGGGACCCACCTGATGACCACGATGATGCCATCGAAGATGTTGTAGGGATTCCGGATGTAGCCCAGTGGACCGCAGGCCAGCAGCTTCAGCAGCATCTCCAGGGCAAACATGCTCGTGAACACGATGTTGCTGATCTCCAGGGCGTTGGTCAGCTCGTCAGGCTGCGGGCAGCGGAGACATCATCAGGGCCCACCCATGGCTCCCAGTGCCACTGAACTAGGAGCAGGTAAGTCTGCATCAAGGGGCCAAGGGGCTGTGGCAGCATCTCAGAAGGAGCCCGACTGGCTGCTGTCTGGAGGAGAAAACAAGGACCCCAGCAATGTCCCCTCCAGTTGGACCCCAACCTGCCTGGCCCTCCTACCCTGACTGTCCCTGGCCCTCCCCAGGCCCTGCCTGACCTTCCCACCAGCATGTCTGAGAAACAGGGCTCCAGAGACTTCCTCAGACCCCACAAGCACAGGCCATGGGAAAAAAGGCTGGAGCATCTGCCTCAGGGTTCCAGGGTGGGCATGTGGATGCACAGGGTGCAGGGCACACAGTTGATACCTCCCAAGAGCTGCCCTGATCCCTGGTGGCCTTGCACATCCTTCCCTGTCAGCAGAAGGCCCCAGAGGTCCCTCTCTTACTGGGGATGTGCTGGCCCGCCTGTGTGTGCGCACATCTGCACCAGTGTAAATGCTGGTATGTGTGTGTGCCAGTGTGTGGCCTGTTTGTGTGCACATGTGAGTTTGCATGTACCTGCATGTGCCGTGCATGTGCACAGGGCCTCCCACATGTGCACGTCTGTACACATGTCCACATCTGCACAGATAAACCTTGCGTATGTGCGTGTGTACACGTGCGTGTGTGTATACACGTGTGTGTGCAGAGGCTCTTCCTTGCCGGGGATTCCCTCCAGCCTGCTGCTGTCCCTGCCTAGGTCTCACCCTCACAAAGAGAACCTCCCTGCCGGGGCTGCTGGAGGCTAAAACTGCTGGCATTTTCCCTGAATTGCTCCAGGATGAAAGAACATAGCTTAAGTGATTTGAAAAGCCCAGAGGGTGGAAAACGAGAAAGGCAACTTGGTCATTAAAAGTGAACTGGCCTCAGGGCTTCCCTCGTGGTGCAGTGGTTAAGAATCCGCCCGCCAATGCAGGGGACATGGGTTCAAGCCCTGGTCCGGGAAGATCCCATATGCCGCGGAGCAACTAAGCCCGTGTGCCACAGCTACTGAGCCTGTGCTCTAGAGCCCGCGAGCCACAACTACTGGAGCCCGTGTCCGTAGAGCCCATGCTCCACAACAAGAGAAGCCACTGCAATGAGAAGACCATGCACCACAACGAAGAGTAGCCCCTGCTCGCCGCAACCAGAGAAAAAAGCCCGCATGCAACAATGAAGACCCAATGCAGCCAAAAAAAAAAAAAAAAAAAAGTGAACTGGCCTTGGTCCCCAGAGTGGACGCCCTCTCCCTGCCGAATCCAGCTGCTGCTCCTCCCTGGCGAGGCCCCAGTCCCGGGCCGGGGCTACTGGGGGGCCAGGCGCCACCCCTACAATTCCTCCTCTGGGGGCCATTCCATACCACTGGCCTCTCCTGGCCACCCAGGGGCATTCCAGTGGGCACAGCCAGAAGGTCTGGCTCATGTAAGGAGGGGCCTCTCTCTGTGAGAGCTGGGCTGTGGGAGTCCCATCCTAAGAAGAGCACTGGGTGGCCTCATGAGCGCCCTCGGCCCCCTGCTGCTCTGGGATTGTGATTTCAAACCCCCACCCCAGACAGGAGGACCTCCAGGCGGGAGCCACGGTTTCTCCGTTCACCACTCAGCAGAGGCCCAGCCAAGGAGAAGCATGAGCGTTTGCTGAGTGGCTGATAAAAACTGCCACAACAGCTGACATTCAGCTCTAATGCTATCCCTGTTCCCCAATCCCCAGAAACCCCTCTGTGGGGCCCTGTAAGAGACTGAAGTCTCAAGGAGACACACGAGGAACATGCTCCCCGGGGGTCGCTCCGAGGGCTGTCCATTCAGGCCCACTTCACCTCTGGAGGGTGCACCGGGCCGCCTACCTGCTCATGGTACTCGATGCCCATGCTCAGCGTGTTGGTAAGGATGGCTACCATGATGCCACGGTTGAAGTACTTGCTGTCCACGATGCGGCACAGCTTGCCGCTAAAGGAGGCCCAGACGTGGCCCAGCCCTCCCTGCTCGCCTGCCACCGCCCGCCGCTGTGCCCTCCGCCGCGTTCCTCCGGAGCCTGGCGTGTCCGCCGCTGGGGGTGGCTGCATGGGGTCACGGCGGTCCCCGTGCTGCACATCCCGTGTGAATTCGTAGACCCCGTTGCTGTCCGAGTCTCCACTGTCTGAGTCGCTGAACTCCAGCTCGGGGTCCTCCAGGGCACTGGTGCAGTACGGGCAGCTACTCAGCTCACAGGTCAGCGTGCCCGCCTGGGGGCTGGGCAGGGGGCAGGGCACGCTCAGGCCTGACAGACGGCTGGGGGCCTGGCCCAGTCCTGCAGGGAGAAGGATGTGGGCAGCCTCAGGCCGCTCAGCTACAACACCAGGCGCCCGGGACCCACGTGCACAAGCAGGCTGCCATGGGGTGAACGGTGTCTGTGTAAACATGCACGTCGTACACATGCACACACCTGGGCACTCACACCTGGGTATATGTGCACATGTGGGAACATTCATACACACCTAGGCACACACCTGAGCACATGCACAGACACACATGCCCACGCCTGGGCACTCACACCTGAGCACATGCACGCCCTGCACAGGTACTCTCTGTTCACTCAAGGATAAAAAGAGGCAGAGAGGCTCATCCACCAGGGGGCCACGCCATCCACAGAAATCTGACAT
This sequence comes from Physeter macrocephalus, assembly GCF_002837175.3. NCBI lineage: Eukaryota > Metazoa > Chordata > Mammalia > Artiodactyla > Physeteridae > Physeter > Physeter macrocephalus. The sequence continues at coordinate 47,674,723 of NC_041227.1, read as the reverse complement.
GAGCCACTTTCCAGCAGTCACGTTAAACGGATGACGTGACTGAACATTCCAGGTCACAATGCGCAGGAGCCATCGTCGCTCGGTGCTGCCTGCCTGGCTGAGTCTCTGGGGCCCAGGTGACTGCACCGGCGGCGGCTTAGACTCCCCACAGCCAGGAGCCCTGCGGGGCCAACCTGCCCCAGTGGGCAGTGCAGGACTATAGGCATGTGCATTTTGACACACCCCGGTCACTGTGTGAGGACACACACTCCTCTACCCACTCCAGGCACCCCGAGGGTTACTGCCCACGCATGCCACCTGGGAGGGCCTCAGTCTGCATGGGACCCCACTGTCTGGGGTCGCAGCGTCCTTCCCGTCCCAGGTGGGTGAGGCTGGCACCTCAGGTGGGAGGAGCGAGTATACTGGGGGGCACCCCGGCCCCTCTCTCCTCGGCCTTTGGGAGCTCTGTGACCTCGGCTTTCCCTTCCCTCTGCCCCAGCCTCAGGCTCCCCACCTAGAAAGGGGGCCGGCCACTCCTCCTGAGAAATGACCAGGCCATGGACAGGTGGTCCCTCTCAGGGCCAGGCGTGGGCAATGGGGCACAGCCCCAGGGTTTTTTTGCTAGCTTCAGAATTCTCATTTCCACGTGGCAAATGCTCATACACCACTGAGCCATCAGCTGCTCAGGGCTACAGGATGGACGGAGTGGGGGGGGCACCTTCTCCCATCTGAGGTGCCCAGGACCCCCCCCTTCTTCCCTTCATCCAGGGCTCCAAGGGAGGAAGGCTGAGCTCACGAGGGTTCGCACACAGGCGGGGATGTCCCAGGAGCCCGTCCCCCACTCCCCACTGCTCCCCACAGGGTGAGGTCCTTACCGTGCTCCCCGACCAGATGCTGGATCTTCTCGCAGGGGTCGGGGCTGCTCAGGCTCAGTGGGCTGTGCCCCCCGGCTCCCAGGGGTCCACCAGGACGCTTCCCCTTGGGCCCGGGGCCACCTTTGCCACTGCCTGCGGCCGAGGGCAGGATGGTGGGGTAGTTCATGGCGCCCAGCCCAGTGGCCAGCTTGAGGCCGGCGGCGGCAGTGGCCACAGCATGTGCCGCCCGGGCCCTCTCCTGTGGCCCCTCCACGTGGCAGTCTGCATGGTACACGCTGTGCACTGACTCAGCGTCGGGGGGCCCATGCCCGGGCGAGGGAGGTGCTCCAGCCCGCACCAGCCTGGTGTCACCGCCGCCTGGCTCGGGGCCTGGCCGGCGTGGGCTGCCATGGCTGAAGTGGTAGTGGTGGTGGTGGTGGTGGTGGTGGTGGTACACGAGATGGTGGATGGAGGTGGCGCGCCCTCCCGCCCGCCGTGGCCGCCACCCAGTGCCCTGGCCGTGCGGCATGCCGCTGGGGTCCACCTTCTTGCGCCAGCGGCTCTGCCAGCGGGCATAGAGGCGGAGGCCACGGCGCTTCAGCTTGCGGCACACATGGCCCACGTACCGGAGGAGCTCCTCATAGCAGGTGCCAGGCTCTGAGAAGCTGGCCAGCGTGCTGTCGTTGGACAGGTAGCGGGCCCGCTGCTCCCGCATCAGCTGGTTCTCCCGCTGCTTCGTCTCCGAGAACTGCGTGGCGATCACCACTAGGCACAGGTTGATCATGAAGAAGGAACCCACCTGTGGTGGGCGGGAGGCAGTGAGCTCACTGGACGAGTGCCCCAGGGAGGCAGGGAAGCGGGGACACTGGGACCCACCGCCCTGGGCATCAGCATTGGGCAGGGCAGGAGACCAGGACAGCAGCTGTGGTTTCTACACAACAATTAAGCTCCTGATGAGAAAAATACTGAGCCCCACTGTGCGCTGCCCATTCTAGGGGCCCGGGATATGGCCCCAGGGTAGCCGGCGGCTGTGGGGCACCCTGTGATGGGCAGGGTCCTTGCTGATCCGATGTTGAGCCCCAGCATTTGGGATGGGTGGTGCAGGGTAGGTGCTCCTTGCCTATTTGCAGACAGTTGCAGGACAGGTGGGGAGACCCACCTTCCCATCATCTGTGTGGTTTGTCCCCTCAACCTTCAGCTCTGTCCCCAGCCACACCCTCCCGCCCAGGTCAGGCCTTCCTCAGCCCCCACGGCTTCACTGTCCTCTGTGGCAGGGTCACCGGGTGACACTCTGCTCTGTTTGTATTTATGGTCTGAGATAAGGTGGGACAGGTGCCTGGTTTAATTCACTGCTGGTCTTTGCAAACCCTGCCCCAGGCACCAGGGGCCACTGAGAGAACCAAGTGAGGGCCATCCCTGGGGCCACAATCCCTGTGGAGGGCCATGCCTGGGGGAAACACCTATAATGTGGAGAACTGTGCTGAGGGCCCATGTACACTGTGGGGGGACTGGGACCCCAACAGGTGATCCTGACTCTCCTGCAACCTCCTGATAGCACCTGGCCATGGGAGGGCCTGAGGGGCTGTCTGAGGTTTCTCTCCCCTCCCCCCCCACACAGGCTTCTCTGTCCTCCCAACCCTGCCCACCTCCTCCTGGGGCTGGACAGAGTCTCCCCCCGACTTCACCAAGGGCCCCCACCCACCTGCCCTGGACATGATGGCCCTGGGTCTCTGCTGCCCCTGCCCTGCCCTATAGCTCAGTCAAGTGCAGGGACCCAAGAAGGCCAGCAAAGGCCAAGATGGCGCTGTGCCAGGGGCACAAGCAGGATCTCGCTGGACCCCGGGGACAGGATGACGGCCGCTAACAGAGGAGGAGCTTGGGATCTGAGAAAGGCTGTCGCAAAGCGGGGGCGCCCCCATACCCCTCGCCCCGTGCATCCCACTCCACCCCTGCACTTACAATGATGAGCAGGATGAAATAGATGAAGTTGTAGAAGGAGTGGGCATCCATGACGTAGTACATGATGTCCACCCAGCCCTCCAGCGTGATCACCTGGGGGGGCAGGCGGCTGGACATACGGACGGCCCTGAGAGGGCGGCGGGCCCTCCTCGCCTGCCTGGCACCAGCCCCCAGACCCGCATGCTGGCGCCCAGTGCAGGGGAGACCCAGAGCCCACCTGGAAGATGGCGATCCAGGCATAGCCGATGTTGTCGAAGCTGATGGCCCCGTTGTGTGGGTTGGAGTCGCCCGAGCGGCACACATTGTAGTATTGGTTCCAGTTGATACAGGTGTGGTGGCCTGTGCCACCTGCGCCCTCGGCCTGCGGCTGCCCGTAGGCCTCCCAGCCCAGCGTGCACTCCACGCGCAGCTCACGGCGGCTGGGGATGTGCGAGCACTTCTGCATGCCGTTGTCCCGGCGAGAGGAGCAGATGAAGGGGTTTTCCTCACCCTCCTCCGGCTGGTAGTATGGCCGCAGGAAGCTGAGGTTGCTGTTCCTGAAGGCACAGAGATGGAGAAATAGAGAGAAACAGACAGACACAGTCAGACAAAGAAAGAAACAGACATAAAAACCAAAAGTGACAGAGACAGACCCAAGCCCACCAGTGCTAGTGCTGCTCCAGGAAGGGTGTGTCCCTGGGAAAACAGGGCCTGGAGGGGAGGAGCCTGTTAGGGGAGGAGCCTGTTGGGGGAAGAGCCTGTTAGGGGAGGAGCCTCTGGGTGGGGAGGGGAGAGGCCTGGAGGGGGAGGAGCCTGCTAGAGGAGGAGCCTCTCGGGGCAGGCCCTGGGAAGAGCAGGTTAGGGGCATGTCCTGCAGGGTGGTCAGGGCCCCTGCACCTGGCGAAGGTGCTGTCCAGGAAGCAGCGGTTGCGCAGCAGGCCAGCCCAAAGCTGGACACCCACGATGCCGAAGATGAAGAACACAAAGAAGCAGAGCAGGAGGACGTTCCCGAGCATGGGCAGCGTGTCCAGCAGCAGCGTGACCAGGATTCTCATGCCTGCAGGTGGCAGGGCAGCCGGTCAGTGAAGAGGAGCCCTCCTGGGAATCCCTGAGGCCCCAGGCCCTCCTGGGAGCCCTGAGCCCTCTGCCATTCACTGATGGACATCAGCACCTCTGTGGGGGACATGAGCTGGGCCCCCACAAGTCCAGCATGCTCCAAAGGACAAACATCTGCGGTAAGACCCCAGAGGGGAGCAAGGCCATGGCCTGGAGAGGCTCAGGGCAGGAGCTCCCTGATCCTTGTGAATGCCGAATGGGACCACACTGCATCCAGGCAGGCCCCCAGGGTGACCAGACCAGGAGTCCCACAGCCCCAGGCTCCTGCATGGGAGCAGCAGCCTGGGGGTCTTGCAGCAAATACCGGGTTTGGGAACCACCGTTTCTTTCCATTCTCTGTGAGAATCACGTCGAGTAGAGCCCTGCACTGGAGGCGAAGCAGGGGCTATGTGCACCCCAGGGCAGGAAGCGGCTTTTGAGAGGCAGTTTTGAAGCTCTTGCTCCTGGGTGCGATGGGCTGCATGTACGCCGATTATTCGAAGGAGTGGGTCAGCCAAGCCCTATGCGTCCCTTGGTCCCGGGCCTGCCCCCGTCCCAGACCTCAGCGAGGATAAGACTTGTTTCCGGAAACAAGCAAGAGCTGACCTAAGGGTGCAGGCAGAGCCCTGTGCCAGGGGGCTGAGCCAGGGGGCCTCGTGGAGAGCACCCTGGAGCTGCTGGATGGCAGAGGTGGGACCCCTGTGGTCACAGTGGGGAATCACAGCTGGGAGAAGCACTGAAGTTTCAGAAATGGCCGGGAGGAAGATTCATCAGGGACAAAGTGAGCACCACCCTGGCCAGACAGCAACCCTGGCCTTTGAGACAGCTCAAAAGGCCACATATGATCCAGGGTCAGAGTGGACCCCAGGCAGCCAGAGTGAGACACAGCCCTGAACATGACCACTGGGGGCTCACTGCGAGGGGCACATGGTCCTGTCTGGGGAGGCACCCTGTTTGGGACCAGGGCATGTGCCCAGAGCGAGGCCAAGCTGCTGGCAGCAAATTCTAGCCACTGCAGGCATTTGGTCTGAAAAGTGAAGATCTGTATTGTGAAAGGGGCTGTATTGTCACTTCACACACTGAAAGGGTATCCAAGTGAGTGGACTGAGTGCCTGATGGTGCTGGTCACAGAGCCAAGAACCACGTGTGACACCTCACCTCAACCCACAGCCATCCTTGAGGAGTACCACATTCACAGTCGGGTAAACCGAGGCTCAGAGAGGTACAGTACTTGCCCAGGATCACATAGCATCTGAGCCCTGTCTGATCCCTGAGGGTATAGGGAGGCAAGTAGAAGGAAGGCCCAGGGGTCTCACAGCATAAACCTCACCCACCTGCCCTTTGGCGGAGCTGACAGCCCCAGAGGGAGGGAGTGACCCACACTGGGGGTGTGTGACTTCTTGGAGGGGCCGCAGGACACACCCTGACCACCCAGACTTCGGTGCTGAGGCCACAAGGACCCAGGCCAAGCAGCCAGAAAGGCTGTGCGCACCTACACGGCACACACAGACCCACATACACATGTGTGCATACTCACTTCACAGTCACATGGGTACCACCCCCACACAACCCCAGGAAAATTAATGGCTGAATTCGATCACATCCCTGAAAACTTTGAACACACAGAAACTCCCGAACAGCCCCATGTGGGCAGATGACCTGGTTCCGGACAGACCACATTCCAAACGAGCAGCCACATGACCCCCTGGAAGCTACTCCACCCTTCCCTGAGCACCAGACCCTTTGGCAAAACTCAGACCTGAGAATCAGGGTGGGCCAGACAAGAGAGCAACCAAGTCCTGCACAGCTCCCGGGCACAACCCCAAATGTTGTGCAGATGAGGAGTCTGAGGTTCAAAATGGCCCCTGTCACTCAGCAGCACTGTGAGGAGTCGGGACTCCACACAGCCTCACTGCCCATCACACCCCAACTCGGTCCAGGGTTGCTCTGTCCTCCCCAGAAAAGCAGTGGCAAATCCTCAGGTTCCTATGGCGAGTGGCAGGAGGCCAGCCTCTCCTACCCCGGCACTGGGGTCTGGGCTGGGGCCAGAGCATCTAGATGCCATACAGGCAGTGTGGCCTCCTGGTTTTGTGCCCCAGTGGGTCCTCAAAAGCTCTCATCAGGGCTGGCAGGACACACCTGTCCCAGGCCTGGGTGTGGGGGGTCACTTACTGGGCACACGGTTGATGGCACGAAGGGGCCGCAGCACGCGCACTGTCCGGATGGCCGAGAGGCTCACGTTGTGTCCGTCCAGAGAGTACTCCATCATGCTAGGAGCGGGGCAGAGGGAACAGGGGCTCAGGCGGCAGACAGGTGCTCTGGGGTCAGAGCCAGGCCAGCGGGCACACGGCTCTCTCCAGGGCACCCTGCCAGCTGAGGCCAGGAGGCCCAGGGCAGGTGAGCACATGCCAGAGGCCTGGTCCCCACACCATGCACCCAGCCTGGCTGGGCTCCAGGACAGGGGAAGCATAACCTTACGTTACCACTGGGAGCTCCTCACCACTCACAGGCCACTCCATGCACCCTGTGTCTGTCCTGCTGTCCCTGGTGCTGGCACAGGGAGGCCCGGACAAGTGTCCTGCCCCCAGCACCCCAGACCCAGCTACCCCCGAGACCCAGCACCTCCTGAGTACACCTCCCCATCCTCTTCCTGGGGGGCCCAGGGGCTGCCGTGGGGTCTGAGGGGGGCAGGGCTCCCAGCCAGACCTGGCCAGGCGCAGGGGCCGTCCTGGTCTGGTCTGTGGTGGGGCAGAGCCATACCCCGCCATGACGATGAAGAAGTCCAGCCTGTTCCACGTGTCGCCCAAGTAGCACTTCTGCCCGAACAGCCCGAGGGCGATCATCTTGATGACCATCTCCACCGCAAAGAAGGCGAAGATGAAGTCGTCAAACGCCTGCAGGAGAGGGGCGTGAGAGCTGGGCCTGCGCCCCTCACACCCAGCCCAGGTCACCTGTGGCCAGTCCCACCCCGCCGGCCCCGCCCCACTTGCCCCGCCCACCTCCAGGATACTGCAGCGCTCTGAGCGGCACTCGACGTCCTCGCAGGGCCGGAACATGCCCAGGGTCACGCAGTTGAGCATGATGACCAGCATGCTGACGTGCTCGAACCACGTGGGGCAGGTGCCGAGTTAAGGGTCCATGTGGCAGGTGAGGGAGCCCCAGGGGAGCCCCAGAACCCACCCCCAGCACCCCTTACAGCTGCCACAGGGTCAGTCCCTCAAAATCCGCAACCCCGTGCCCAGGTCATCAGCTGGGAAGTGAGGGACAGAGCCCCAACACCAGCCTCTGGACACTGCTGCCAACCCCTCGTGTACAGCAGGACCCTGGATGGAGGCGGGAGGCCAGCCACTGCCCCTCTGCCAGACTCCCCCAACTCTGATGCCCTAAACTGAGGTCAGCCTCTCAAATTAGCAGTCTCACCAGCACTGTCCAGCTGGGACCCCAAGTACTGCAGACACCTCATGAGGGCAGCCCTGAAGACCCCTCCCCCTGGCCCTGCATGGAACCCTCTGTGACCCCAGCAGATGGAGAATGCCCTGACCACAGCGATGGGCGATGAGGAATGTGGACTTGAGCCCAGCTCAGTGCCTGGGCCCGGAGGACCCACAGCCCTACTGTGTGCCCAGATAAAGGGGGCCCGGACATGGACGAAGGACAGGTGAGTGAGGACACCCCCCGCAACTTAGGCCTGGGAGTGGAAGCCGCCTGCCCGTGAAGGGTCCTGTCTAGGAGAGTCTTCCCTTTGGCAGGAGGGCATCCAGCCAGTACCTTAGGGCACCGGGCCAGAAGCCAGTGCTGCATCCCCTTGTGCTGTGTGAACCTGGCCACCCTGGGGTCGCTGGCCCTCAGGGCGAAAAGCCACCCAGGATCCCAGAACACTCAGCCATTCTGGGAGTGGCCACCAGGTGGCACTGTGGCTCCACGGAGGCCATGGCATTACTCTGGCTGTGACCCCCTCAGTGGCTGTCTCCAGGCAAGGGTGCACCCCCATGTTCGTTTTCGTTGGCTCATCAGGAGATTGGAGAGCCCTGTGGTGGGCCGGCCATGTCATGTATGAGGAAGGGGCCCACACTCCAGGCAGGTGACCCAGGGGCTGCCCGATGGGCGATAGGCTACATGGGGGGGTTCCCCGGCTGAGGGACTGGGACTTCACCCAAACTCCTGGGTGCAGGATGGGAGGGCCCGTCAGATGGGAGGGCCCCGGGGGCATTCCTTGTACCCCACAAACCACCCCCACGTCAAGAACCCCCTCCCACCGGGACCCACCCCCACCCCCCAGGGCGGGCTTTCGGTGGGGCTGCCTGCCTGCCTTGCCCTGGGCTGGAGAGAGCGAGGGTGCGAGCAGGAGGCCCCCAGAGGTCTTTCCTAGGCTGGTGCAGGGTGGATGGGGGACTTTCCTTTAAAGAGCGAGAAGTCGGCACTTGGAAAACACCGCGTGTCAGTAGACAGCCTGAGAAACCTGGTGTTGAGACCCTGCACCTACCCACTTGGGACCCACCCCGTCCTGCAGTCCCCACCCTGCCCTGCAGCCCCCAGCCCGCCCGGCGCTGAGGGGACTGAGGCAGGATGACAGGGACAGGGCATCCACCCTCAGATTTCTCGGCTGCAGCACATACTGGCTGTGTGACCTGGAGCCTTGGTGCCCCTCCGTTTCCCCTGTGTTCCTCCAGCTGGGTAGGGGTATGCATATCTCATGGATCAACGAGGTGACCAAAGCAGCAGGGCTCTGCTCCCCAAAATGAAGGTCAGTCCCAGGGCCATGAGTGCCCACTCCATGCTCCACCACATATGGGCACTGGGCCAGGGGTCCATGCTGCCCCACCTGTGAGGGGCTCTGATGCCAAGGGCACCTGACAAACTGGCAGAGACTGTGCTGTGACTGGAGTCAGGGAAGGACAAGGCCTGGGGAAGTTCAGGGCCTACATGCTTATTCAGGTGTACAGGCCCTGGGATCAGGGCAGGAGAAAGGCCAGGCAATGTGTGTCCTTCCTTCGCGGGGCCCGGCAGCCTGCCCCGCCCAGACCCCTCTCCCCCTGCCTCGCTGCAGGGGCAGGGCCAACAGTTGCTGCTCGGAAGCCCCTGGCCCTTGGCACACTGCACAGTGTGGCACTGGGCCACCAATCTAATTACCCGTTCCCACCGAGAGCACCATAATTACACTTAATGGGTTCAGCAGTAACAAGTGCCTTTGCTGTGATTTGGCTGTAGAAAAACAGAAATCAGCGTCCTGCTAAGACAGCGCTGAGGGCCCAACCCCCCAGGCCTGTGACAGGCAGGCCAGGGACGCGCTCAATGGGAGCTGGCCGAGAGGGGCTGGCACGGTGGCTCGGCGCACAGTCAGGGCCTGTGGGTGCTGCAAGGTCCCTGTGGGTTGGGTGGGGGGAAGAGAGAGCTGCAGCTGAAAGCTGCACCAAACACCCATGGTGCACCTACTGTGCGCCAGCTCACGGGGCAGCCACAGTCCAGCCCCCCCTGCACAGACTGGGAGCTCTGGTGGCTCGCCCAAGGGGACTGGGCATGGGTCCCAGGCTGTGTCACAGGATGCTGAGGCCACACACGGAAGCCAGACCCAGGGCACCGCAGCTCTCCTGGTGTCCTGACCCGCCGGCTGCAGCCCCTGGGAGCTGTGCACAGCTCCTCTGTCCTTCACTGCTGCAAACAGCACCTCTGGAGGAGGGGCTGCAAGGGTGTCATTTTGTGTCTCCCAGGAGTTGGGGTGGGTTCTCAACACTAAAGCTGTGGATGACATGCCTGAAGGACAAGAACCCCCAGTCCCACCAGCGAGGACGCTGCCACACAGCAGGGAGCAGGCAGCTCTGGGTCTGGGCGCGCGATGGTCAGATGCTCCCCAGACCTGGATGGACCCTTGGTCTTGCAGGCACATGCCCCCCCACCATCCCTGCAGGGAGGCAGCACAGAGCAGCCTGGGACCTCAGTTTGCCCATTCAGGCAGTGGGGGTGTGGGGACTGTCTGCTCCTTCCTTGCCCCACTTCTCCGAGCTCTCCCCTGACCCCGAGTGCTTCTGCCGGGCCAGCTCCCACCTCCCACATGGTGAACATCCTGCTCCATCCAGGAGCAGCAGGGTTTCCAGCCCAGCCCAGCCCAGCCCAGCCTGCCTCTGAGCCCTCAGCTCTTCCCTTCTTCCACCAGCATCACGCCCCTCATCTCCGACTGATGTCGCGAGCCTGCTGCCCGATTTCTCCCAGGCCCATGCCCATGCTCACTCTGAGATCACCCTAGACCCCGGAGCTGGCGTTGACCAGAGCTAAGGACCTTGGTCCTCAACGGTGCAGTGCACGTCTGGAGCCGTGGGCTGGTCTGGGCCAGGACCCATGAGACGTTACTTGATCAGGGGCTAGGGGGGCCCAGTCTCCGGCAAGAGCCACAAACTACGCCCCCAGCAACTTGCAAAGATAGCCCAGCTTGAGGTCCTGGGCCGGGGTCCTACCTCAATACTTTCCCAAACCACTGACAAGCAAAAACCACCCACCAACCTCTGCTTTCTCCTGACCCCGCTGGCCCCATGGCCCCACCTGCCTCCCCTGCCCTGGAGGCAAGCCCTAGGGGCTCAGGACAACCTCCAAGGCCACAGTGACCCCGTGGGGCAGCGTGAGCGCAGGCTCGTGTGTGAGGCGGGGACACTGTCCATGTGGCTGGGGTGACCAACATCGTCAGCATGGCCCAGAAAGTTCCCTGTCCATCTTCATGAGCACACCCTCTTTGGGGTTACTATTCTATGATACACCCCAGCCCCCTTCCCCCACCACCCCAAATACCCTGGGAGGGATGAGCTCTTGGGGTCCTGCTCATCTTTCTGTGCAAAGTGCACACAGGAGAAGCACTTAGAGCCACCCTGCCCAGGGAGGGGCTCCCCACGCACAGGATCCCACTGGCCCTGCCCAGAGAGGGAATCCGCCAGCGGTGGGGGGAGGGCTCCATCAGCCCCACATGTCACAGCCGTTCCCTGGTCACGCCTTTGTGGGCAGCTGAGGACAGGCGGTGCCAACCGGACTCTCATCACAAGGCCACTGACTTCCGGAAGCTTAATTACACAGATGGATTTTCTGGGTTTTAATTCAAAATCCTTAGGTTTTGAACCAAATTCTACAAATTAGAGTCAATTTCCATCGCGGGTCCAAAGCAGCCAGGCTGATATGTGGCTGGGAAGAGGCGGCTGCGCCAGCACGGCAGGGCGGCTGTGGTGCTGCCCGAGGCCTGGCCACACACAGAGGGGCTGGGGGCATGGGTCTCTCCATGGGACCCCATAGCCAGGAAGGCTCTGCCCAGGTCTAGAGGCTGAAAGAAGGGCAGAGAGCCCCCTGACCCATGTTCCTAGACCACCCTAGGCCTTGACCCATCAGGACCCAGGGATGTCCCCTGACCTAACAGGTCCCTGGTGTCCAGCCTGGGCAGGGTGGGGAGTGGAGTGACTCTCCCTGGGGCATCCTGTCCCACACCCAGGCTGGGGACTTGTGAGAAACTGGTCCCCAGAGAGGCGTGGAAATGAGCCCAGAGCCAGGGCTGGAGCCCCGATCAACGGTGGGAGAAGAGGTCTGGTCCATCCAGAGACCCCTCAAATGCTGTACCCCACCGTGGGTCCCACACTCCACCCACAAAGCCCTCCCAGCATTCAGCCGACCTGTCCCAGCATCAGCCTCCTTCCCGTCTCCTCCCTCCCTTCTCGTTTCTGCAGCCTCGGTGGGGCTCAGCAAGGACTGGCCCACCTTCCCATCCCAGCAGCCATGCCCGTGGGCCAGCCTCCCCCAGTCAGTGCAGAGCAGGTGCTGGCTCCATGGTCTCCCAGACCATGACAGCAACGCACCCCAAACAAATCCGATGCCAGGCCCCGAGGGCCAGGAGGCCAAAGAGGGATGGTGGCCGCTGTCCGTGGTGCTGAAGTGGCCAGGTCCCAGCAAGCTCAGGGCTGGGGAGAGGCACTCGCCCAGCAGCCAGGGGGCCTGCTCACCCAGGGCCTAGGTTTTGCTGCACACCACTCCAGAGTTTCTAGTTCCACGTTCTTTCTTATTCCTGGACTCCCAGATGGTTAAAAGCACACCAAGGGCTGCTTGGAAGATGGTGCTGGCCCGCTTGGAAGACAGCTTGGAAGTGGGGACACCCCAGAGGGCAGCAGGGCAGACATGGTCATCTCTGCACTATGATGCCGCGAGGTGGGGAGCTGGCGTGCAGAGAGTGTGCGTGGAGGCCAGAAAGGGCTCGAGGCCAATCAGCACACGTCACAGGCTGCCAGCACCCCACTGGCAGCCACGCCACTGTCTCTCACCAATGATGGTGGCCTCCAGGGTCCTGGAACAGGGTGGGGGTCCCCGAGGCCTGTGTGGTTTAAGGTGGTGTGGCCCAAAGGGTGGTCCTGGACCCCCCAAACCAAATTCTCATTATTACCCAGCTGCCCACAGCCCAGCCAGACCTGCTGGCTCAGGGTCTCTGGGGCCCACAGATGGGCCATCTCTCACTCCATGAGTCCAGGGATGAGAACCCGACCCCCAATTCTATCACCAGCCACCCCCTCACCCTTTCTTAGCCTGTTTCCCTACCTGTAAAATGGGGGTGACAACAGTTACTTTTCAGATGCTGAGATTCACCCATACCCCCTTCTATAAAGCATCCCCCATCCCGTCACTCATCCTGATGAATGCCACCTCGGCTCCTCCCCGTGCTGGCCCCAGAGACGCGGAGGGAGGGGACGATATGTTTTCCCCGTGCTATGGATGCTGAGGATGCAAGCAGGATCTGTGGGACGAAGGTCAGGATGCTGTCACCAGGAGACAGACAGCGGAGCTGGGCGTCCCTCACCAGGAGACACGGCTCCAGGACCCAGAGCCACAAACCAATGGGGAATACGATGGCTCGAGGGTCGCGGGGAGGGGTCTCCAGATGTGGCTGAAGTCAGGCCCCCCACAGTCACAGTGGCCCCCACTCAGGGCTGTGTAGGGACGAGGCCCTGACCCCACAGGCCATGCTCCCCCCATGGCCATCGTGAGATCATGCAGAGAGACAAAGCTCTCAGGAGGATAAGAAGGCCTGAGCTGGCTGCTCCCCACAGCAATCTGCTGGGCCAGCTCAGCTCCCTTAGGCCCACCCAACCCGCGACAGTCCATGTGAGCGTCCACGTGCCCAGGCCAGTGATGCAGCAGAGGGATCCCGGCAGCAGGAAAATGGGAGCCCAGGGTAGGGTGGCCCAGAGCCCCCGACTCCGGACGTCTGGGTCAGCACCTGTGCCCTCCTCACCATGGCCACGGCCACCACCCAGGCAGGCTATGGTGGCTTGAGCTGGGACCACCATGGCAACCCCCCTCTCTCCCTGCTGTCTGCCCTATTCCCACAGCAGCCGCCCAAGCCCCGTCCTCCCTCCACTGCCAGGGTCCAGGACACACATACAAAAGAGGTGGCTCTAGGTGATTTCGACCCCTAGCAGACAGGCAGGACCAAGCTGGACACGCCACATTGGAGGCCCTCGGGGCTGCTGTGCAGGGGTGGGGAGCCGGAGATGGCTGGGCTTCCAAACCCACCCCGACATCCAGCGTTGTGACCTCCTGTGTGGTGTGGATGAGCTGCCCCAACAGACAGGGAGATGTGAGGACCGGCTTGAAGGGTGGACACCAGGCTGGTCCCGGGGCTCCCGACCGGACCTACACCAGACCTGCCTGTAGACACACAGCCCCGGGGGGGGGGGGGCCCTGGTGGGAAAAACCCTCCCTGCCCTGGGGGAGGGGGCCCTGGGGCCACCCCTTCCCTGCTGCTCTGTGCCCGGGCCTGCGGCACCCTCAGCCGGCATGCCCACGTGGCCCCAGGCTTCATCTCTGGAAGCACTCAACCTTGCTCTTCCAATATGCTGAAGGAAAAAAGCACATGTTTATTCATGGGGGAGGAAGCGCTGTCTTCCTGCGTCTTGCAGAAGAACCACCTGGACCACTGAGGAGGGGGCATGAGTGCGCCCCACACCCTAAGACCTTGGCTGAGGCAGAACGACAGCCCCGGGGCCCCAATACCCCACGGGGCCCAAGCCAGCCGCGACAGGGGCTCAGTGGGAGGCATGGGAGACCCCAGGACCGGCCCCCTCTCGGCACAGCACGGCCCCCAGAACTGATCCCTCTGTCCACACATTCACCAAGAACCGGCAATTCCTGGACTCACCGAGGCTGTGGGTCCATATACCCTGAGGTCCACAGCCCAGGTGCAGGGGGCCCACCACACACCAGGCAGCAGCGTCTGCGATCCCAAGACCAACACGTCGAATGTCTCAACGTGAGGGAGGCAGCAGTGCTGTCCTATCGGCACAAACACGTCCTGCGACGGAGCAGGAAAAGCCCGCGGTGGGCAACAGGGGACCCCAGTTATGGAGAATGTGCAACACAGGAGGCTGCTTTGCAACGTGCATGCCAAGCTCTGCAAAGGTCCAGAAGACTCACTCCAGGGAGAACGTGGCCTGCTGCGGGTGAGGCAAGATGGGGCTGGGGCAGGGGAGAGGAAGGGGGACACTGTAGTCATGCATTGTTGGTGCAATGACAAATGTGAGGTGTCAGGAAGTCCAGGCGCTGTGGTCCATGTGGGCTGTTGGCAGACCACAGTTTCCTGGCTTTGGGGCTGCCCACCCACCCAGAGCAGACACACTTAGCCCCATGCTCACCAGGGCAGCAGGAGACTCACAACAGCCGCCCCTTGCCAGTATCTGAACAGGGAGCTGTGTTTTTGGTTTTTTTTAAACCGATACACACACCACTAACGAGAGGGGATCCCCTAATCAGCCTCACACTGGCAGGAACCCCACTGAAGGACTGGTGACACACACCCCAGACCCACGACCGTGGCCCTGTGATGGCCTCCACCCAGGCTGTTCTGAGCACCCCCCAGAGGAGCATGCAGGATGGTGACGGGTGAGCTGGCCAGCAGGGCCCTCTGTAGACCACCAGCTCACATGGACCTCAGAAGGCTCCTGGCAGGACCTATGGCCACCATCCAAGTGCAGCTCCCACTCTGGAAACCCGGGAGGCTGGGAGATGAGGAGTCACCGTCTGGAAGGTCCTCAGACGGCTAAACCCTAAGTCCCCACACAGTCCAAGTTCACACCCAAAAGACCTGAAAACCAGTGATTAACACACATACACATGCATTCACAGCAGCCAAAAGGTGGGGACAACCCCAAGATCCAAGAGGCAAATGGACAGAGTGTGGTCCATCTGTGCACTGGAGCGTTACTCAGCCATGAAGAGGAGTGAAGTACCAACACCTGTGACAACACAGATGTGCCTTAAAAATGTGAGACCAGACACAAAGGCCATGTTTTGTATGATTCCATTTTATGAAACACCCAGAACCGGCAAATCCTGAGGTAGTGAATCAGTGGGTGCCAGGGGCTGGCAGAAGGTGGGCGGGGGTCCCTTTGAGGTGAGAAAACATTCCAGAATTAGGGAGACGTGGTGATCGGCCACATTGTGAATGTACTAAATGCCCCTGAACCGTTCACTTTATAATGGCTAATTTTATGATATGTGAACTTCATCTTGGGTGATGCTGTTTGAAACGTGCCTCCCATGGGCAGGCCCAAGGGCAGTGCAGCCTGTGGGAATGGGAGGGGTGGGGCAGGGCGGGGCATCCAGTGATGGAGGCATCCAGAGCTCAGGGTTGCCCAGGGTCAGCAGCTCACAGGTGTGGATGAGATGGGGCTGGGGCTGCAGTTGACACCCAACAGGCAGGGGCTAAGCCTGACCAAGCGAGAGCAGGGCTCCTTGGACATGGGGGGACCTCTGCCTCCTTCAAAGGCAGGGCAGCAGCTGCACACGTGGTGCTGAGGCCATGCCGTTTGGCATCCACCCTGGCTGTCAGCATGGGTATCCCCAGGGCTGGGCCAGGCCTCCAGGTCCAGGGCTCCAGGCCTGCACTCCAGGGCCTCAGCAGATCCCCACCTCTGGGGGTCTCTACCCGTCCCCCTCTGCAAGTGATGCCCAAACCTTCAAGGACTCAGGCTGGACCCTCAGGCAGGGATCTGCTCCCTGGTCTCAGGGCCCTGGCAGGTACCCTGCCCGTGTGGCAGCCTGGGGGCTTCCTGGGAGCCTGGGACTGACCCCCCTCAGCACTGAGAGGGCAGAAGGTGTGAATGGAGGCCTGTGTATACCAGCCTTCCCCCGCCCCAGGGTGGGCTTTGGCCCATTTCCCCACTGCCAGCCTCCCCGTGCAGCCAGAGGGTCTAGGCAGAGACAGACCTCTGAAAACTGAACGCTTCTGCCCTGGCCTGGGGGTCTGGTCTCACTTGTAGCACCAGTGCAGCACCCCAGGGCACATGCACCTTCCCCAGAGGCTGGAAACGGTTCTTGCACAAGCACTCCTGGCTAATTAGTTAGCAAAGTAATTCATTAATTAAGGCTCCTACTGCAGTGATGGGGCCCTGCCAGGGGCAGGATGTTCTCCTGCAGATTTGGGGGTCTCCAGACAGTGGGACAGAACAGGCATCTGGGTCACCTGGCACACGTGTGTACACATGTGTACACGTGCCCATGTTCACGCACACTGGACTGCAGACAGGGGAGACAGGCCAGCATGGCCAAGACCGGCAGGTTGAAACAAGGGGATCTCGGTGGCAAAGGGGCCCCAACACAGCTGTGCTGCGTCCACCAGGAGCCCCCCAAGTGGACACAGACATCTCTGCAGCTACACCCCTCAGCTGCAGCCTGGCGGGTGAGCCAGGCCAGCTGCCTTCATTCCTTTGGGGGTGCCCAGGCCACTACCTGCAGGGACATAGGAGCAGGGCCCCTGCCCCTGAGGGTGTGCTGATCCTCCTAACGTGGAGGGGTCCTGACTCTAGGGCCTGAGGGGGAGCAGGTGTCTGCTCCCAAGGGCTCAGGACAAAGCCAGCTGCCAGGGACGCAAGCCCACTGTGCCATCTAGGACTTGTCTCAAGGGTGAGGTGACAAACCCAACAGGGTGTGGGAGTGACTGGTGCCCGAGGGACTTCCAGAGCAGGGCCTGAGCATGGCCATCCCAAGGCCAGGAAAGAGCAAGGTGGGTCTCCCAAGGGGCCTCTGAGGGGGAGAGGGAGGGGGCAGCTCAGGACCATGATAGAAGGAAGTTTCCCTTTCCCCTGACGCCGTTGCCATGACGACGAGCTGCTAACAGGTGAGGAGGACCTGGGCCAGCTTAGGGCTGGCGGGGGCTCCCCCAGCCCAGGGACCCCCCCTCAGTTCAGCTCCCAGTCTCCCCCACCTGCCCACAGGAAGCCACCACAGGGTTTTAATTGGGGGAGGGGGTGGGGTCCAGAGGATCCTGTTAGTGTCTGAGAAGAGGGGAGGGCAGAAGGGGGACCCAAGGGACCAGTGAGGAGCAGGGTGTGTGGCCTCATGGCAGTTGCAGGCAGGGTAATTTGAAGTTAGAAATAAAAGGTGCCCATCGGCCCCCTCCCTGCCCACAGAAGCTCTGCACATGGAAGGGCCCCACTCTTCCATGGGCAGCTCCAAGTTGCCCCCTCATCCACACCTGTGGGGACAGATGACTGCCAGTCCCCACAGGCCACTCGTGCCTCTCGGAACCACAGGTCTGCCTGCCTGTCCCAGAACTCCCTGGACGCAGCTCACCCAGCACCGCAACAACAGGATCTGTCCATGCCACTGTGGGGCACAGTACCCCACTCTCCTCCTGCTCCGTCCCGGGGGGCCAGGGGCCTGCCATGGTCACGCGGGGCAGGGGTCTGGGTCAGGAGCAGACCGTGAGGACCAAAGCGGACGAGGGCCCCACCTGCGGGCTCTCCTGGCCCCTGTGCCCAGGCGGCATCCGCTGGCCTCCCCCATCTGTCCCTCTGTTCTGACCCCTGCTGCAGGGATCCGGCCTCCCCCCACCCTGGTCCCCCCACCATGGTCTGGGCCCGCGTGACTCACTAGTTCTGCTCAGCCGGGTGGGGAGCGAGGAGAGACGGCCAAACATGGAGCTGTTTGTTCTCAGCTGAAGATCGAGGTCACGCGGGGGGGGACTCGGGGCTGGGCTGTCCCTGGGAGAGCAACCTCCCCTGGGAAGCTGGGGGGCTGCAAGCCCACTCCCCACGGGAGCCCGCCACCCACCCCAGTGATGGGAGCTCACCGCCCCACGAGTGCCTGGACGAGGCTGCTGGAACGTTCTTTCTCCTCCTGGACCCAAGTGTGTGTCCTGAGAGCTTCTCCCTGTGCCAGCGGCCCTGAGAGGCTTCCAGAGCTGCGCCCAGAGGCTCCTCCGGAAGCCAGCTCTGACCCATGTCTGCACGAAACCCCTCCCCCAGCCTCCTGGGCACTCGGGCCTGCAGGACGTGACCCAGGTCTCCAGCACCGGGACACTGGGTCTAAATTGCCATGTCATCCTGAGCAGCTTGGGTGCAGAGACCCCACCCCCACCCCCACCCGTGAGATTTCTGAGCTAATCCGGGCAAAGCACTGTTCTCACCCTGGTGGTCCGCACCCATGTGCCACGGGAAGGGGGAAGGAGGGCGACGGGACAGTGGGAAGCCCCTCGACTCCAGTCAGGTAGGGCCAGGGGGCGGGTACAGCCCACAAAAGCCAGGCCCCAGCAAGAGTGAGCCTGTGCCCCTGGCACGCATGTGCTGGGTGTGTGCCATGTCTGTGCTCCGCCTGTCCCTGCAAGCTATACACAGTCCAGGCGTGCATCCGAGCAGGACGGTGTGTGTACACGCTCACACATCTGTACACCAAACGCATAATCACGCACACACACCATCACACACATATACACATGCTCTTGCACACACGCACACACAAACACACACACACACACACACACACACACACGTGCGCATCTTCCAGGTGGTGGCCCTGAAGGGCTAGCGGTCATATTTCTCAGGGAGGAAGATCCCCACCCCCAGGACTACAGGACACCTCGAAGCCTGAGCACATGCCCACAGCTCCCTAACTGCACCCGATTCTAAAGACCACGCTAATTAGGAAGAGTGCTAACGTCTCTATTCAGCTCTTAATAAAGAGCTGGATTCAGGATTTTTTCAAGGCATAATTAAGTGGAAAAGTGCCGTCTCCACCTCCAATCACCATGCCAGCAAGAAGCCCCCGTGTAGGCCATGCAACCTTGTGAAGACCCCGTCAGCCACTTGGTGGCAGCATGCACAAGTGCCCTGGGGGCCCAGAGCCCCACCCCAGGAATGTTCCTGCCTGAAAGTGAAGCCAACCCCCAGCCCCGATTCTCTCCCTCATTTCCAGCTTTCTTGACGGAGCTCCAGGTCATGGCTCCGGCGTGGTTCCTGCTGGGAGCAGCTGAAGGCTCGGGAACTGTCCCCCCAGGCTGCCTTTGTCCTGGGATCGAAGGCTGGTGAGGCCTCCTTCCAGCCACACCTCTGCCCATCTTATTCTCTCTGTGGGGGGCTCTGCACAGCCCATGGACCTTGGAAGGGAAAGGCGTGGGCAGGGGGCACAGAGCCAGGAGGGGCCAGGAGGGGCCCCTCGGGAAGATGACCGCCCGGCTGTAGGGACAGGCTTGTGGGGCCTGCTCTGGGCAGGAATTCTCCAGGCCAGAAATAACTGCCTCAGCGCCACCGCACAGCTGCCCGCGGCCTGAATTAGCGACCCCGGGGGACTGCTCGCTCCTTCCATGGGAACATGGTCTGGAGTGCCCTGCCCCCCCCCAGCCGGCAGGCCATCCCCAGAGAGGGGGCCCAGGGTCTGCAGAAAGCTGGCTACAGGAGGCTCCTTCCCACGGGGGAACTGGGATGAGTGCACCTGGGGCCCCCCTGCTGGGCCCCCACAGCCCTCCTCATCCTGGCTTCCCCCTGCTCTGCCCCCCAAGCGCGGGACCCCCGGCAGCTGAGTCCCTCATGCTTCTGCACACTTGGACGGTGACACCATGGTCTGACCCTTTGTGTTAAGACCCAGCTCACACCCAGGAAGCCTGGTGACCGTGGTGGGAACACACTCAAGTGTGGACATGTATCTCTCTCTGCACACGTGGTACCTGGTCACCCCAACAGCAGGCACCCGGGCAGCTCTGCAGCAGGTGCCAACCCTGGGCCCACACCCCACGCTGGCGGCTCTCTGCAAACCTGGCTTCCCCATGAGTGTTGCCCGGCAACCGGGCACTTATTAAGGAGGAGGAAGGCCAGGCCTGACCTGCCAGGGGCCTGCCTGCTCTCCCACAGCACCTGGTACATGCCGGGTTCACCCAGGCTCCCTGCGCCGAGGGCTGTGTCAGCCAGGGCCTGTTCTGGGGTGGGGGTGGGGTGTGGAACAGGAGAACGGCCCCTCAAGGCTGAGGTCAGGTACCCTGAAGTCTCCCCTGCCCCACCACAGATGGGACCAGACACCTTCGCCACCAGCCCCCGGGCACCTTTCCAAACTTTCTGGTGGTCAAGATTCCCCCAGGATCTTGGGTGAAAATGGACAGAGCTGGGATGCCAGGTGTCCGGCGGCCTCGGCACTGCCTCTGTTATTAACAGCAGTGACATTTTACAAAGAAGACCCAAACCCTCAGAA
Source organism: Physeter macrocephalus (assembly GCF_002837175.3). Taxonomy (NCBI): domain Eukaryota; kingdom Metazoa; phylum Chordata; class Mammalia; order Artiodactyla; family Physeteridae; genus Physeter; species Physeter macrocephalus. The sequence continues at coordinate 47,654,387 of NC_041227.1, read as the reverse complement.
AGTCAATTTCAAACTGAAAGTAACTGGACCTGCGCTCAGTGTCCCAGTACTGCTGTCTCCCCGCACCTCCCAAGGCCGCTGCCCCTCCAGGGCCACCGGGTGCCCCGCTGCTCCCCTTCCCCCCAGCACCTGACCGTGACATTTACACACTACCGCCACCACTGGCATCCTTGGAGATCCTGCCCAAAGTTCAGGGCCGGTGGTCCCCTGCTGTGCAGGGCTGGGGGGTGGGGTTGGACAGAACAGAGCAGTCCTGACCATGGGTCAGAGTCACGTTTACCTCAAGTGTGAGGGTCACGTTCTGGCCCAGGTCGCGGTCACCTTCCCCGCCTGGATACCCCCATGGGCCGTTCCCTCTCACTCAAGACCCCTCCTGGCCCCGGCCCCCAGCCCTCCCTGTGTGAGCTGAATTGTGTCCCCTCCTAATTCATACACTACACCCAGAACCTCAGAATGTGATTGTATTTGTAGATGAATCTGTAAAGAAGTGATGAAGGTAAAATGAGATCATTAGGGTGGGTTCTAATGCCATCTGACTGTACCTTATAAAAAGAGGAGATTGGGACACAGATACCTACAGAAGGAAGGCCACGTGAGGACAGAGGAGACGGCCCTTTACTAGCCTAGAGAGAGACAACTCGGGAGAAACCAGCCCTGATCTTGGACGTCCAGCCTCCAGGACTGGGAGGAAATAACCATCTGTTGTTTGAGCTGCCCTGTCTGTGGTGCTTTGTTACAGTCACCCCGTGCAGACAAATACACCAAGTGCCACCACATACTTGGGAGAGCCTTCCTGTCCCCTGGTTGGTCCTGCCTCAACCCCTGGCTGGGAGCTCCTGGGGGGTGGAGGGAGGCCATGGCCATGATGCCCTGTCCCATTAGCTCCATTAGTTGGGTGAAGAGACTTGGCGCAGTGGCTTGGGGGGGAGGGGGTTTCTGGTTGCCCAGATAGACAGCTGGACCTTGGGGACTCCCCTGCTGTGGGGGGCCCTCCCATGTCCCCTCCCAACACCGAAGTTTTCCCAGTGGATAAACCAAGGCTCAGGGCACGTCACCTACCAGGTCACAGAGAACCTAGGCCTGGCCCAGCCCCAAGGCCCCAGTGGACACTCAACCCTGTGTCCCTCGTCCCAAGCTCCTGTGTCTGGAATCATCCCGAGACACACAGACTTGGTCCCTGCTTCCTGCTGCCTATGACTGGGGGCCACCTGCCCCACTGAAGACCCCACCCTTGGCCTCCCAGAGCAGGTGGGCCAGCAGTCTCTGGTGTGGCCCCCACCCATCCCCTCCCCACCCCACCCTCAGTGCCAAGGCTGCCTTCCCCTCATCCCACAGGAAGTCCCAGCAGCTTGGGTCACACACACAGAGAGGGCTCCCTGTGCTGCTGGAGGCAGAGGTGGCCGACCGACTCTGCAGGTACAGGCCCCCAGACCCAACAGAGACCCAACCCAGGCAGGCCGCGCACAGCTGGGCCCTCAGAGCTTCCAGAAAAGCCACCAGCACAGGCAGGTGGGGTCTGGGGCCATGGCGTTTCCAAAACATCAGCACTTGCTCAGCCCAGGATCCCCAGGACCCCCACACCCTGAGACAAGGGAGGGAGACATTCGGATGGGGGACAGGATGGCGCTGCAAGCTCCATCAGATGCTAATTAGAGGTGTGGGTGTGTGTGTGTGTGTGTGTGTGTGTGGGTGTGGCGCACGCTCAACACCATCAGAGGGGCGGGCCCCAGCACAAACATTTCAAATGGCACAGTATTTGCGTTTAATGGGCTGAAATTCTTTAAGCTGAGAACCCAACTGAGCCATTATGTTGGCCAATTTGCAGGGAAGTGGAAAGCACCAAATGGGAGCCCACGATTGGGGCATGCCACTTGACCAGAGGGGCAGCGGCCCAGCCACAGGGGCACCATACCCTGGACAGCCAACAGGATGTGCCTGAAGCATGGCAGCCCCAGGCCAGGTGTAGACAGAGGATCCAGCAGCATAGCCCAGGCTGTAGGGGGCGGGGATGATGGGGCAATGGGGAGGACCCAGGCCCTTTGTGACACAGGCAGTGGGACACACCTGCATGATGTGACCTCCTGGGTCCAGTCCCAGTAAGTCTGTTGCCTACAATACCCATCTACCTTCCTGCCTTGGGAAGACTCCTATCCATCCCTCAAAGCCCATGCCTGGGCTCGTCCTCCAGGAAGTTTCCTGAACTAGCCCAAGAGCTCCTCTGCCTCACTCAATCTTCTACTGAGCACCTACTGTGTGTAGGGACTACTTCAGGTCCTTGGACCAAGTGAACAGACAGGGGCAGCCTGCCTGGAGCCAGGCAGAGGACAGTGAACAGGTGATGCATCGAGCAGCTACATGTGCCAGCGAGGTGATCCATCTGGGGGCACTCCAGCCCCAGCCCAGGCCTGTGGTGGGAGTGGGTGGGGGATGACAGAGCATCAGGGACAGGAGGGCCCGGGCAGGCAGAACGGGGGCCAATAACACCAAGTCACTGAGGCAACCCCTCCTGACCACACTCCTCACCCACCCCCACAGCATCGGACAATGAACAGCAAGGGTCCTGTGGGACACCCCCTCCCTACCCCACAACTGGGGCTTCATGGGCTGTGCACACACCTGCTAGGGGATGAGGGGCCCTCCTGGCCCTCCTCAGAGTACACCCTGCTCACCCTCCCAGTTAAGGGCGGCCCCTCGGGAGACCCCTGCACACAGCAGACTTCAAGTGGTAGGTACACCTGTGCACACAGCAGGGGTAGTGCCTTACTCCCAATGGGATCACACGTACAGCAGGACCTCAAATTATAATTCGCGGGGCTTGGATTTAGGCCTGCGCGCACAGTAGGAATTCACGTTCAATGGATTATGCACACAGTAGGGCCTCACATCAGGTGGGGCTGTGGACAGAAGCTATGCACACAGTAGGGCCCTTGTCCTCTGAGTCACGAACAAAGGGGAGTCTCATCAGGACATGCATGTGTGCAGACATACATGCATGGACCATGCACATAGGAGGCCCTGGTCCCGTGGCCACACCTCCCACCACAAGCTGGTGGCCGGGCTGGTGGGGGTGACCACCTTCCACCAGCTGCCACCTGCCCAGCAGCCCCCTGACCGCAGACCTGGGCCTGGGGAGCTCACAGCCGTGCAGCCCGCTGATTCGCCCATCCTGGCTCCCCTCCAGCCGCCCGCATCTGCATCGATCCCTTAATGACTCGATCCATTATGTAGGAGCAGAGTTCTTGGAAACTGGCAGGAAAAGGAAACCAACAATGGGGTGCCTCTCCCCTCCCCCGCACAGCGGAGCTGTCCACTCTCACTGCTGTCACTGCCGCCACACGTCCAGGAAAGGGCTGGTGCCCCTGATGGGGGAGGTGGCCACAGGTGTGGGGGGGAGGGGCCGTGGGTGCAGTGGGGCAGGGGCCACGGATGCGGTGGGGGAGGGGCCTGACATTGCCTCATCTGCAACGCGGGGACCCCAATGGCACCCCCCACCAAGAAGAGGAACTTCAGAAGGAGCCTGGAGAATCCTCCCTCAGGTGAGCACTGCTGCCCCAGGCTGGCTGTCTCTGGTGGGGCAGGGGCCCACCCCTCCATCGCTGGCGCCCCCAGGCACACGGAGCAGAGGATCGGCTGTCCCTGATTCTTCCATCAGGCCAGGCGGTCAAGAGACCTGCAAAACCCTAAAACGGCCCTTTTCCGGATGAATTTTTACATTTCAGAAAATACAGACATTTTTCATAAAAAGAAATGCTGTGTTAATAACTAATGAGTTTATTATTGTTTTAAATGAATGACTAAACAGCAATTTCTAAATCTCTTCAACTCTAAATTCCAAGATAAACAGCAAGACAGAGTCCCAACGCAGAAACTCCCTAGGGGCCTCAATTAATCACAAGGCCCTGGAGTTCGGGAACCTGTTTCATGGTCTGAAGAACAGGGCAGCCGGCACACCCCAGGGTCTGGGTGCCCCACCATGCCAGTGGCTCCCACCCTCTGAAGGATGTCCCCTCCCCACCCCTGCCACCTACGAGGCCCCCCCAACAGGGGGCTTCCTTCTGGGCCCACTGGGTCCGCCACCCCCAGGTCCTGGACCCGCTGCCTCTCATGAATTCCCTATGGTGCCCTGCCCCTCCACAGGCCACCCCTGGGTTCTGACCCGCCCCCGGAACAAACACGCCCCAACACCCACATGGGACAGAAGCATTTCCGGCCACACAAAGGCCCATTCCCACACCCAGTGTGGGTCAGTGGCCCCACCCCGTGCGCCCCAAGGTCCCCCCTTCCGCATCTGCCCAAGGCCTGAGGAGGTCACCACAGGGCTGGCTGGGGCCCAAAGTATACCAGATGTACCCCCGCCCGGCCACCCAGGGCTCAGCAGGCCTCTCTTCAGGGAACAAAGCCCACCTTTCCCACAGGTGGACCCTCCCGGGGCAGGGACCCCCACAGCCTGCCCTGCCCCCACAAGGCTACGTCTGTCTCCATGGCTACAGGAAGCCCCAGCGGAGGATGCCCGGCGCTTTCATAATAAATCCTTTAATTAGGAAATCCCTGAGCTCCCAGCATGCGGGTCACCTGCTGCTCCCATGTCTCGGGTTCCTGCCATGAGCCACGTGCTGCCTGGGGGAGGTGGACCAGGCCCCACTGCAGGGACGGGGGCTTGGAGGGTGGCCTCGGGGGCCTGGCAGAGCCTGAGGTTGCAGAAGAAGCCCCGGGGGTGACCTTCGCACTCCGACACTGAAGGTATGTTTTGGAGCCCCTCCCCCATTTCTGGAAGCTTCCATGAGGCCAAAGATCAGGGGTGTGATGGTTTGGAATTTGGCAGCTGGCTCTGGATGGGGTGGACCTGGGGCCTGCGGCCAGCAGGTGGGCTGAGCGGGGGCTCACTGCCTGGAGGGGCAGCTGTGGGGTCTGCAAAGCCTCCAGCAGGCCAGGACTGGCTCCCCCAGCCCAGATGGCCTTTCCAAGAAAAGCTGTCACCAGCCCCCCAGTTTGGACCTCACCCTCATACCCCTCTATGACCTCGTGGACACCTGATGCCCCAACACTGGCCCACGCAGCCCCTCAGGCCCCCAGACCCCAGGGTGACCACATGCTGCCTTCTGCAGCATGAGGGGTACGCTCGGCCCAGCACCCTCCCAGCCATAAGTTCCCACGAGTAGCAAGCATGTCACAGGCACCCCAAGGCAAGGGGACACCACGGCGACAAAGATGAAATACACAGGCTCACACAGAAGACAAGAGCAAGTGCTTACTGGGGTCCCCCCGCCAGCAGAGGGGTCCTGGCCCGGGGCCTGCCAACCCCCTGCCCAGCCCCCTCCACAGAGGATGTGCAGGAGGGACGACAGAAGGGGTCCAAACCTGGTCGGCACGGCAACCAGGAGGCCAGCCTGGCCTTAACCAGATTTTTAAGGCTGGTGAAAGAAATGTATTTTCTAATTAAAGTGGGAAAGACGACATTGATCCTGGGACAGTCGTTAACACGGTGGGGGGACCTGGGTGGGGGGTAGTGCAGGCTTGCTTTCCCCAACCAGGTTCCCCTCCTGTGCCTCCCCCCGTTTCTCCAGTCCCTCTTTTACTCTCTTTTACGGTAAAACTCAGACGAGGCCACAGCTGAGTCTGCCTGGCCTCAGATTCCTCACAACTCCTAGAGAAAGGCCCAGAAGGCGTGGGGAGGGGGCCGCCCCTCGTGGAGGGCGGGTGGTACCCAGCTGATGGTTCAGAGACGGCCGTCCAGGAAGCCACCAGGCAGCTGGCGGGGGTGGGGGGGTGTCCAGAAGCCAGCCCCCCACCCCGTGCCCACCAGGCAGCTGGAGCACGTTGGAGGTGGGAGGCGCCTGGGAGGGGTGAGGGGGGGCACTGTCTCTTTGGCCCGGCCTCCAGAGCTCTGCAGATAAACAGTCTAAATTAGGAATTAAAACACTGCTTGCTCCCACCAGCCGGCAGGCCAGCCATATTTCAAACGTGCAGGAAACACCCCGGCCTCCTCCTGGAGCCCCGAACTTCCCAAAGTGGTTCTGCAGGATTGGGCCACGCAGAGGGGAGCAGGTCAAACACCGCACAACCTGCTCACCCCAGGCCAGGGCCAGGTTGAACTGGCAGTCACAGAGCGGGGGCTGGGACCCCAGCCCACAGCAGAGTCATGCCACCCTGTCCGGGCCTCCTGCGAGCCCCTGAGAAGGAAGCTGGGCACATGGCGGGCATGGGGACCCCTGCAGCTGTCGATGGGGGGGGTGTGTGTGCGGCTCTGGGAACGTTGAACACCCTCCCCACCGCCCCGACCCTGGCCCCGGGAGAGACCTTGGCATGTGCTGGGCATGGAGGTCCACCCTCAAGCACTACCTGGGGCCCCGTGGAGGGCAGGGCTGCACCCCCTGCCCCGAGCTCCAGGGCTCGCCTCCCCCAGCTTCCTGCCCACCGCTCCCAGGGGGACCGCGGGGGGTGGGCCTGCCTGGAACCGGGTGCAGCCCTGGGACAGAGTGCGCTCCGCGGTGGAATTCCAGGCATCAGACATTCAACAGAACTCAGGGGCTCATTCCTGAATTCCAGCCGCCAGGCGTGGGGCCAGAGGCTGCCCGCTCCACTGTGGGTCAGCCTGTGGGCCAAGAGGCTGGTCCAGAGGACGCCACCTTCCTGCGGGGGTCCGGGTATATGACGTAGGACCAAGGCCCAGGTGGGAGGAAGTGGCATGTCGGGAGCTGGGAGGGCCGAATAGCAATGAAGGGCGGGGGGGGGTCCCCCGAGAGCCCCTCCCCCTGCACAGTGCCCCCTGCACAGGTACCATCTGGGTCTGCCCCAGGCTGGGGAGGAGATGCTTCCCTGGGGTGTCCGCTGCCACGGGGGCTGCTCCAATCCCTGAACTGACACCCCCCACACGGGCCACGTGTCTGGGGAACAGTGGCCGAGACATCTGCCTACTCTAGCAGCACACAGAGGAAGTCACTGGCCAGTCATGGGGGCACCTCGGGCCCGTGGCCCCCCTTCCACCCAGCCACAAAGGGCCAGCAGACATGAGCTCAGCCACACCTCAGGCCACAGCTACTGTGAGAGTGACAGAGGGCCTGGGGGGCCGACCCGCAGAACCCAGATGGCCAGAGTGGACACTGGGCATCTGACCCCAAACACCATCCAGCCTGCCTCTGCCCTGTCCCGCCTTGGGCTGGGAGGGCCTGCAGAGCCCCCTGGAGACACCCCTCCACAAGCTGTTCACCCAATGTCTCTGCTTGGACACCCCGGCCGTGAGGGAGGCATGGCCGCCCAGCCCTCTTGCCTCTGGTCAGCACCTCCACCAACAGGTGAGATGACATTCCTTCCAGAAGGAAACCTGACATTGCCGGAGCAGTTGGACTAAGACCTCGGGGGCCACACATAGGAATGGGGGCCCCGCACACCCTGGGCACTGCTGGGTAATGAATGGGGTGTGGATGGCTCAGTGCAGGGCCACGGTCTCTCCAGGCATTAACCTGGCTGGCTCGGGGACTCCGGGGAGCAGAGCAGGAGCACGTGGTCAGGAGGGGGCTGCTGTGTGACCAGCCCAGGGTGGCTACAAACTCCAAGGGACAACCCTCCAATCCAACAGCTGACCCTCAGCCCGTGGCGTCAGCCCAGGGAGGGGACACCCTGTGTGTGAGATGGCCTGGCAGTGAGCACAAGACACCACTCAAGCTTCGGGGTCTCACCCTCCGCCTGTCCATCCGTCTACCTGCCGCCGCTCACCGGAGGAATTGGAACAATTTCCAGACCCCACCCCACCACCCAGGACCCCATGAGGCTGTAGCCCTGTTCTCAGGGAGGGACCCCAGCCTCCTCTCCTCTCAGAACAAATGTCCCGTGGCCCCTGCCTCCCCTCCACCAGGGCCCCATGGGGCTGTGGCATAGGACAAGCATAGCTCCGTGGGCCTTATTTCAGGTCTGTGGTTCAGACCCTCACCGGCCAGGTGTTTCAGAGTGGGGTGCTGCCAGGAGCCCCAAGGCTAGTAGCAGAGGGCTAACCAAGGGGTTGTGGCTGGAGGCACCCACGTGGGTCGGGAACCACTTGTCGGGAGGGTGTGGGGGAAACTCCCCTCCGAAAGAGCTCTGCCTCATGCCCCAGGGGGGCTGCCTGGGTCTCAGAAAGACCAGGGAACCCCAGAGATGAAGGCAGGGCCCAGCCAGTGCCTGGGGGCCTCTGGGGAGGTGCTATGGGCAGAGTGGCCTCCCCTGGAAATTCCTATGTTGAAGCCTAGCCCGCAGGACCTCAGAATGTGGCTGTATTTGGAGCTGGGGTCTTTAGAGAGATAAAGTAAAACAAGGTCACTGGGGACTTCCTTGGTGGCGCAGTGGTTAAGAATCTGCCTGCCAATGCAGGGGACATGGGTTCAATCCCTGGTCCGGGAAGATCCCACATGCCGCGGAGCAACTAAGCCCGTGTGCCACAACTACTGAGCCTGCACTCTAGAACCTGCGAGCCACAGCTACTGAGCCTGCATGCCACAGCTACTGCAGCCCGTGTGCTTAGAGCCCATGCTCCACAACGAGAGAAGCCACTGCAATGAGAAGCCCGCTCACCGCAACTAGAGAAAGCCCGTGCACAGCAACGAAGACCCAACGCAGCCAAAAATAAAATAAATTTCTTAAAAAAAAGAAAAAAAAAAAGAGGTCACTGGGTTGGACCCTAATCCAGACCATGTCCTTGTAAGAAAAGATCAGGACCAACACGCACACAAGGTCACCATGTGAGGACACAGGGAGAAGACAGCTACAGGCCAAGGAGACAGGCCTCAGGAGGAACGAGCCCTGCCCACGCCCTGCTCTCGACGTCCAGAAACAGGTTTGTGTGATTTAAGCCGCCCCGTCTGTGATGCTTTGTCATGGCCACCTGAGCAGGCTAATTCAGAAGGCACAGCTCAGGGTGTCCCAAACGCCCTGGAACAAGGCAGCTCCAGACTAAGGGGGTGAGGGAGGGTGTGCTCAGCAGTTCAAGGGGTTTGGTGCCCCCAGCAGACCCCTGAGCTGGAGTCGGAGGGGCTCTCAGGGTAATTGGGGTCCACAGACATGCTGGGCATCACCCTGACAGGGACCCTGTTCTCATCCCACCGCTATCAGGACTCTGTGGAGACCGCCTCCTCCGGGAAGCCCTCCCCACCTGCAGCTATGGGGGGCGACCAGGGGAAGGGCCACCTGCCTCCTAGCCAGCACCCACCTGGGGAGTTGCAAGGTGCCCAACAGCCACGGGGAGAGGGACCCCAAACCCCAAGTCCACCCAGGTCGGGCGGGGGGCGGGGTCCACAGTGCATCCCAGCATGACTGACCCTGTCCTAGATCCGGGCCCCCAGGGAGACAGCAGGACCGCTGAGAGTGGGATCCATGCACGTCCCATCCCTGCGCCAGCACCTGCCACACAGTAGTGCCTCAAATACTCGAGCAGGAAGAACAAAACAGGAGGGTCTTTGATGCCCACTGCAGCCGCCCACCGCGTGCAGCCCCGGGCATCAGGCTGGCATCCAAGCAGACCAGACCACGTGGACTCCTGGGAGTGGGCTGAGGGTGTGGATGGTCACCGAGGGATCCTTCCCATCACATGAGAGGGTGGACTCCACCTTCACCTCCCACCGCACACCCCGGGCTTCTGGTCCATTGCTCGGGTACAGGAGCCCATGCTCCTGCTAGAACGTCCTCTCTTCACCAGGCCTGGGGCAGACAGAAGCATGGGTACTGGCCCTGGGGCCCCAGGCTGCCTGGGAATGAGGTAGCTCCCGGCCATGAGCGCTCCACCCACTGGTCTCCCTGGCATTCAATGAGCACCTACTGGTGCCAGCCCCCCGGGCACTGCACACACACTGGACCAAGCAAAAATCCAACCCTCCATGGCTTCTAACAAAACGCCAAATGCCACGGGCTCTGGCGCCTCCATTAGAATTCTGAGTCTGGGGAACCCTAGGGATGGCCCTTTTTAGGAGGTAGGACGGCAGGCAGCAGGGATACCCTGCAGACAGGCGTCCGAAGCGCTGGGTTGGGGGGCCAAGGGGTCTCTAATCCAGGAGCAGCCCTCAATGTGTTAAATTGCTTTATGTAACTCAGGCCAAGCCGGTAAACCAGGAGCCCGGCTGGGGATTAGTGACAGGCGTTGCCACAGCAACCTGATTAGTCGGAAACATGTCGTCTTTGGGAGCACGGCTTGGGCCTCGCGCTGCTCTGCAGAGGTAGAAGGAAACCCCAGAGATTCATTAGCAACAGGTTCCCATGGCAACCGCGCCAAGCTCATTAATAATTTTTTTTTATTCCTGGTGTGGGTGTTGAAATTCTCCAGAGAGCTGATGGAGGGACGGATGCCGGGCAAACACACACCAGCTACTCCCACCCACAGCCTGGCACCACCCGGCCCAGGGCTCAGCGCCACCCCACCCATGTGCCCACCTGTGCGCCAGGATGCGCAGTGACTGGCAGGCCACGTGGTTCCGATGGCCCTGCCTGGAAGGTCCATCGAAGGGAGATCCAGGTCAGAAGGGCTGCTCAACCCAGGAGGCCACCAAGACCACTCTTCTGCCCGCCTCCAAGGGGGACGCCCCAGGAGCATCTTTGGGAGGTCAGGCGGGCGAGTCCTGCTCACTTGGTGGGCTCAGGCACAGGCTGGGTGTGGTGTCCGGTGCCCAAAGGCTGCCTTCTTGTGGACTACCACGAAGGCTGCTGCAGACCCACTGGCTCAGAGACCCAAGTCCAGGGAGCAAAGGGGTAGGAAGTAGGCAATGTTTCGGAAAACGCTTTGGCCTCTCAAGCAATCTGATGCGGTTCCACATAACCGGGCAATTCCGCTCCTGGGTACATGCCCAACAGAGCTTGGACACGACCGCTCACAGCAGCCCCACTCACAGCAGCTGAAAGGTGCAAACAGCCACGTCCACCGATGGGTGAACAAGGAGCACAACGTCCCACCGCATCAGCACTGAAAGAAGTGATGCACCATCGCACTACAGCCTGGATGAGTCCTGAGGACACACACTCAGTGAAGGACGCAAGACACACAAGGTCACTTATGTGAGATTCCATTTCTGTGAAACATCCAGAGCAGGCACATCCAGAGACAGAATGCAGGCCAGTGGGCGCCAGGAGCTGGGGGAGGGGGTTGACTGCTGATGGGGACGGGGTCTCCTTTTGGGGTGATGAAAAAGTTCCAAAATTGACTGTAGTGATAGTTGCACAACTCTTGACTATAACAAAGACCACTGAATGGTGCACCTTATGTGTGTACATCTCAACAAAACTAAAAGAAAGCAGGTGCCTGGGTCAGCCTGCCTTGAGCTCCGAATCCTGGGGGCCATGCAGGGATCCATTCTGACACTCAGTTTCCTCATCTGTAGACAGAACTCAGGTGCTGAAGTTCCCCCCCCCACAACCAGGGCTGAGACAGAGTGAAGGGCTCCCCATGGCAAATGCGGTGAGCCTCTTCACCGCTGTTCCTCTGCCCCAAGGTCAGAGGTGAGCAGGTGCCTGACCCAAAGGCTCCTTCCATCTGCTGCGTGCAGAAATGTGACCCAGAGCCCAGCATGGCCTTCCAGGGCGAGGGACATCCTGGGAAGGACCTGGCCACCCCATCCTGGCCACACTGAGTGGCCTGCCCGCCCCAAGTCCTGGTGACACCTGAGTGAGAAAACACACAAACGTGGGGAATCCCTATCACTCAGTCCAGGTTGCTTGGTTTGAATTGGGGGATGGGACACATGGCCTGGTGGCATCTGCGGGATGGCCAAGGAGTGGTCGCAGCATAGGAAGGTGACAATGGGTGACGAGGGGCCCCAAGGCCTGTTCTGAGCCCCTCATGCCCCACAAGGGTGAGGGAAGCAAAAACGTGTGCAGTCACCCACTCGGGAGCCACACCGAGGAAGAGGCAGGTCAAGCCCCGAACCTCAGGAAGGAAGAGAAACCACAGGAGGCAAGGTGCGGTGCAGACGCCCCCGGGCACTGGAGCCAGGTTGGGGGTGGCCAGCATACACTCAGGAGGAGCCCGGCTATCCCAGACACCCCCCTTCTCTCTGCCCCGGTGCCCAGGCACCCCCCTCCCCAACACCAATGCCCAGGAGTCCGCTGGACTGACCAGCGCTGAACGGAGCAGGGGAGGGGAGGCTGAGGCCAGACCCCCTTCCCCGAGGGCACCTGGTTCTGCCCTCCCCTCCTGTTCCAGCGACCCAGATTTAGATGGTAGGTTTTTTAATGGCTCTGGAACAGCAAGGAAAGAATGCCAGGAAGCCCAGCTTGTAAAACGTAAACCCGCGGCCCAGGGATGTGCTTCGTGAAGCTTTGCCCAGGTCCACTGGATGGCCGGTCCTGACACTGCTTCTAGCTTCTAGAACATTACTCAGGACAATGGTGCCCACCCCCTGCCCCGCCTCCAAGCACTCGCAGTACTGCGCTCTGCGAATGGGGAGCTAGGCGGGGTCCTTCCCAGGAACCCCGTGTCTCCACATTTGGCCAGCCTCCTTCCCCCTCAGTCCCACCCCAGATGGCCCGCCCGCCTGCTGCTAGCTCTGGTGTCTCCCGCCCCCCCTGGGGGCCCACCCTGCACCCCCTGCCCCCTCCACGGTCTGCACCCCTGTGTGGGGCGTCCTTCACGTCCTGGAACCCCCACCGAACCACATGACCCTGAGACCAGCGCCTGGAGGGCGCTCCCACCGACCCGGAGCACCGGGCCCACCACGCCCGAGGCGCAGCGCACGCTGGCCAATGCGGCCGGTCACGGGGACGCAGCAGGCCCGTTCCGCGGCCAGAGCCGGACGGCTGCCCTGCCAGCAGGACCTGGGACATGTCCTCGTCCATCTCGACAAGGCGCTAATGCAAGCTGACTCATCAGACTGCGGCCGCCTGGAGGCTGCTTGAAAGACAAAGGGACGCACAGGCTGAGCTACATGGCATGCACCTGGCTGGGAGAGGCCATCGCCACCCTTGCACCTTCCCGCAGGCTCCCAGGCTCGCTCCTGGCCCTGTGGCAGGCGGGGCCACGGCTTCAGAAAGCAGTGGGCACAGGTCAGAGGCTCCACGGACCCTTCCGGCTTCCCCCTTCTCAGGAGAGCACCCAAGGCGCTCCTAGGCCCCGAGACTCTGTCCACATCAGCTGCCCCCACACCTGTCTCCTTGCCTCTATGCCACGTCCCTGACCCCCACGACCCTTCAGACAGGCACCCTGGGGCCCACCCCCACTGCTCATACCCACCCGCCTTGGCCTGCATGCCCCAGTCCTGGCAGACCATCCCCCAGACCCGGCTGTAGTCGGCCTCAGCCCTAGCAAAGCCTGGGTCTCATCTGTCTGCGTGTCCACTGCCTTCCCACCCCCGCCACTTCCGTAGCCAAGCACAGCCCCAGAGCCCTGAATAGGGCAGAGCGGGTCCCCAGCTGGGAATCTGGCCCATCGCCCACTGGCCATCCCTGCTGCGCCCTGCAGGATGCCCTGGGCCCAGCCAAGGGTCTCAGATCAGAGCCAGGTGAGGCTGGACACCAGGGACTCCCTCTACAGCCGCTGCACTTCAAACTACCCCCAGGAGCAGCAGGAAAGCCCCCCAAAGCCCCCGATAGCATAGGGTTATTGGCTGAGTGAGGGTCCCAGACTCCCGCAGGGACAGGACGTCAGCTTCCATCCGGCAGAAAAGCGCCTGAAGGCCCACATTGTGGATGGACACCTCCTCAGGGAAACCCCCCAGCAGGGCAACCCCTCAGGAACCCCAGAGACACAACTGCCCGAGGTCTGACCAAATGACCAATTTCACGGTTGGTTTTCCCTCTCCCCAGGAGGCCCTTTTCCTCGTGGAGAGGCAGACCCGGGGTGGATGACGTGGTTTATCGCACCAGCCTGTCCCCACCTCCTGCCTCTCCCTCTAGGGGGACAGCAGGGGGCAAGCCCGGGTGTGCAGCCCAGGTGTGTGAGCTAGGGAGGTGCCCCCGAAACAAAGCACCACAGACCAGGGGGCCTTACACTACAGGAATTCTTCCTGTCACGGTCCAGAGGCCAGGAGTCTGACATGAGGGTATCAGCAGGCTGATCCTTCTGGGGGCTGAGAGGGGGGATCCATCCAGGCCTCTCCCGGCCTCTGGTGGCTTCAGGAGCCCTGGGCTTCCTGGGCGTGTGGCTACCTCTCCAGTGTCCACCTCTACCCTCACGTGGCTTCTCCCTGCATCCATGTCAGCTCCTCTTAGGAAGAAACCCATCAGCTTGAGAGCCCACCGCAGCCCAACCTGACCTCATCCTAACTTGACCGCAGCTGCAAAGATCCCACTTCCACGTGAGGTCACATTCTGAGGTTTGGGTGGACATGAATTGGGGGGGGCACACTCCAGCCAGTGCACTAGCCTACATGTGCCAGTTTGTGAAGACAATGGGCACACCCACAGCCACACCCTGGACACTGCACCCCCATCCCTGACACACTGTCCACCCTAAGTGCCCACCCTGCCTGCTCCGGCTGCTCCTGGTCCCCCCCCCAGTGGCCTGGCTGCTCTGCCGGGGCCTGCAATGATGCCCCCAGCATAGGGCAGGGGGCCCCAATGCTGCCGCCCCCACGTCTGTTTTTCTCCATCCCCTTCAGGGGCTCCCCATGGCCAGAAAGGACCTGACCCCACCCCACCACCGGGCCAACACCGAGGGCAGAGCCCAGGGTGTGCACACAGCTCCAGAGGCCTGGCCCGCTCCACGTGGGACTCAGGGGACGTGTGTGTCCTGACCCACTGACAGGTGGGAACCTCCTTATAGTCACAGGAACCATCTGAGATCAAGGCCAAGACAGGCAGCATCTGGCCCCAGACCTCAAGGGGTGCCCAGGTGGGGCTCAGAGGTCACCCTACAGGCGTCAAGTGGGAGACCCGGGCCTCGCACCTGAGAACCTGAGGGGGAAGCTCCGTCCAGAGGCACTGCCCAAAAGCCGTCGGTGGCCAGAGGAGGCCCAGAGGAGTCCACGAAAGCCCCTCCCGCAAGCAGCCCAGGCCCACCAGCCCGGCTCCTTGGGCATCCTCCTCCCACAGGAGACAGAGGCGCTCAGGCCACGGTCCAGCAGATGGTCCCCAGCTGCCTGACCTCCCCCTGGGCAGGTGTGGATGGGCGTGCCCAGCTGGCAGTGACTGCCCACAAACAACCACAATTAGAGGTGTCGAGGGGCACAGGCCTGCTCCTCAAATCAGAAAACCGAGGTCCAGGACGCAACCCCGTCCACCAAGGCCCCTCAGCTTTGGGGTGGTGGCCCTAGTGGACCCAGCACTTAGGTACAATGGGGCCCAAGCCTCTGACACCCTGACAGGGCCCAGAGCCCACCGCTGCTTTGCTGCATCAGGCTTCAGGGACACAAATTCGGTCCACCTCAGAAGCTCTACCACCTTCTGGAAAATCCCCCAGCCTCTCCCTCCCTCCATTAACACATCCGACTCTGCATACCCTCTGTGTGGGCTGGGGCTGGGGGACCCCGGGCCACTCTCAGACCTGGAGAGGGGGCTGTGTCCCTGTCAGGCCTCCGGAGCCTCTGATGCGAGACCCTCTCACCAGCCCGGCTAAACTGGACTAGGCCCTTCACCCCTCAAACCAGGGTGCCCAGTGAACCCTGCTCTGTCAGTGATGGAAAGGAAGACGTGACATGAGGGAGAAACCAAGGCACGTGAGGGGCCACCACCCAGGCTGAGGGAGGGGCCACGAGACCCTCTTCCTGTGACCAGGAGACCCCAGAAATCCCAGAGGTCCCAGCCTAACCTCCCGGCGGGGGGAGGGTGGTCACTGACGTCAGGGGCCTTGCCCCCTGAAGAGGCATCAGGGTGCCCCCACCACAGTCCTCAAGCCAGCGAGGGCCCGAAACATAACCACCCCCAGGCGGGGGCTCCATCGGGTGCAGGTGGGGAGCAGAGAGAGGCCACTGCAGCCCAGAAAAGGGGCGCTGTCCCCGCTGCACCAGTGCCCTGACATCACCTGGAGGCCAGCTGCGCAGGGGCACTGGCAGAGCCCAGAACAGGGAGAGGACAGTGTGACCAAGCAGGCCGGCTGCTGCCTGCCAGGTCTCTTGGCACCGGTGCCAGGTCGGGCTTTGCCCAGTTCCAGGCAGTGGACGTGGCCCATGCCCACCCAAGAAGACAGGCCTGTCCCCCAGGTTCAAGCAGGTCAGGGGGCTGCTGGCCTCCTCTCTGCGCTGCCAGCCTGCACGCCAGCCCTGAGCATCACCGCCCGCCTGGCCCACCTCGCCCAGCTGCAAGCACCTCACTAACATCAGCTCCCTACGTGCCTGAGAGGTTCAGGCAACCGTGCTAGACGCCGAGGCTGAGGCCTGGCCGGGGCCCCATACAGGAGGGAGAGCTGATCCCAGCCAGGGCTGGGGGCACACCTGCACCGGTCGAGACACAGCGGGGGCAGGGGGCCAGTCTCACCCAGGCAGCCCCTGTGGAGGGGGTTCTGGGTCCTCTCTCTGCCCGATCTGCGCCCAACTTTGGCAAAGAGAGAAGCTATGGGTGAGATTGAGGTGGGGGCTGCTCTGGGACATGGCCTTGGTCCTTGTCAGCATCCCACTTAGGAAGAGAGGTTCTCCCGAAACCCCTGAAGTCTGCATGCATCCAAGAGCTGCTCAGGGTCATGGAGAGGCAGGTTGCTCACACCACAATGCCCCTGGATGGCAACGTCCACAGAGATGGCAACGTCCCCACCGCATGCTCTAATTGAGCACATTCATCAACTGTCCCCATTAATCAGAGCTCAGGGCTCTGCCAGCACCACCGACACCCCACTCCTCCCAGCAGCAGAGGAGCAAGCATCCCAGAAGCTGGGGACACCGGGGTCCTCCCACCTGTCTGCTGGGCCACAAGGGGCAGCACAGCCTTGCCTCCCCTAGAGGAGTGTGAGAGAGAGAGAGAGAGTGAGAGAGAGAGAGAGAGAGAGAGAGATAGAGAGAGAGAGAGTGAGAGAGAGGAGAGAGAGAGAGAGAGAGAGAGAGAGAGAGAGAGAGAGGAGAGAGAGAGAGAGAGAGAGAGAGAGACAGAGACAGAGTGTGTGTGTGTGTGTGCGCGCGCGCGCGCGTTGGATGTTCAGTGGGGCCCTCCTTAACAAAATGACAACGAGCCGCTACTCACTATGTGAAGACAACGCAGCCAAGCAGCCCCCATCTGTCATCCGCGGCGGGCGCAGAGCTCTGGCTCTGGGGACCGTGCCCAAACTCACTGCCAACTCGCAAGGGCTGGGCTGCTTCTCTCCAAGACCCGTCCTCCCCAGGCGCTCCCCTATCTCCGCCCTGGGAGCCGGGCCCTAAATCACTCCTGCGGCTGCCAGGATGGGCTCCTGAGGCCCACGTGACTCAGAGGTGTTCCCAGTTCTGTCAAAGCTAACCGTTGAGGGGAGGAGAGAGCAACTGGTCTTTTGTGTCACTGAGTTAAATAGCCACTTGCAAGAAGGAGAGAAAAGAAAATATTCCTAACTCAGTCGCAACAGCTGCCACCCCTTCCCAGGCGGTCTCTGTGCGGGCGGAGGCGGGGACGCATGTGCAACACTCGTATAAAAGAAGGTAACGTGTTTCCCGCCCGACCTTGACTGCTGGGGCCAACGTCTAGACTCTGGAGCCAGAGACGGGCTGCTTGGACTCATCTCTTGAATGTTTGACAGGCTGGCCCATCCCCCACATTCTGACCCTGGAACCGGGAGCCGCTGCCTCGTCTGCCGCCCCCGGGAAGGCACGGGGAGCACCCAGACCACCTCTGAGCTTCCACTGTGCCAGGGAGGGCGTCCGCAGCCTCCCGCAGTCAGGACAGAGTTTGGGTGGTCAGAATGTGACACCCACTGCATCCACGAGCTTCCTTTGAAAGGGTGGCACTGGCCATGTCCTCACCTCAGGCCTCTGCCCCTGAGGTGCCCTCCACCTGCCCTCTCCTGACTTCTCCCCAAACCTGGTCCCAACACAGCCCCTCCCTCACGAGCCCCAACCCCAGGTGGAGGCAGACCCACTCCCCGAGCCTCCAGGCCAGCCCATCACCTGCCCACCATGCTCACATGCCTTTCCTGGTCTCCCTCCCCACGACCCACCCTACCCCTCCTCCCCATCACCTCACACACACACCCCACCTGCTCCAGCTGCAGGGATACATTCTACCCGCCTCAGGGCCTTTGCATGTGCCATTCCTCTGCCTGGGACACCCCAGCTCCACATCCACCTGCCTCCAACTCTCCTCCCTCCACAGATCCCTGTGTCCATCAAGCAGAGTCTCCCTGACTCCCAGCCCCCAACAGCCTCCATCTGGCCCACCCAACCCAACCACCCAAGTACCCCCACCACAATCAGAATAGCCCTGCAGGGCACACAGTGGAAGCTGGCAGAGTCCCAGCGTGGGCCTGCTGGGAGAACCTGGTGGGCCCAGCACAGATCTCAGGACAGGAGAGGCTTGTATAGAGAGGCCACCCCACAGCGAGTGTTTGCAGGAGCCCCCGCCCCTCTCTGCACTGCTCTCCCCACCCCCACAACATTCCCAGGGTCCAGCTAAGCAGCAGATGTGGGGGCGGGGGCCACACTCGGCCTCACCATGCCACACACACAGGGCACTTAATCAGCACTTACTGGCCTCTGCCTACTAATCAGGCCACCAGTAAGCTAGAGGGACACCAACTGTCTGCCCAGATCAGGGCTCTGTGGGTGCCTGGTGGGGAATGGCTAGAAGTCCAGGCCGCTAGGGAGGAGGTGCAGGGGGCTCAGCCAGGACGCTTCCTGGGCAGTCTAATGACACTGAACGTGACACAGACACAGCCAGGGCCCTCCCGGGCAGACAATTCCCAGCTCACAGGAATTCCCCCTTCTACACCCCGCTGCCCCAAGGCCTTCCTGTTCCTTCTTATATCCACCCAAACAGCCCAACCCAGCCTCACCTCCTCCAGGAAGCCCTCCTGAACACATAAGCCAAGAGGATTACACATCACAGCCCTGCTCTGAACTCAGGGTCCAATGGGAGCTCAGGCCCGTATCCAGGGACCACAGAAGCAGCCACCCCAAGGACGGGGCTCCCCCCACCCCACCTCCTGCAGGTGCTGAGATCCACCACTCCACTGTTGCCCTCCCCAGTTGTCAGGAAAATGCCCCTCCCCAGGAAGCTCCCCTACTATGGACTCCTATCTTCACTGCTGGCGGTATCTTTACTTCTACTCCCCTCCCCACCCCAGGGCACGAAATAGGCCCTCGGAGCGTGGGGCTGGCGGCAGATCCAGAGACACACGGACACACAGACACACGTACTGCAACTCCTTTCCTTTCCAGTCAGAGGAAGTCGGGGCAGCCTCATCCGCCCCAGCCCCGGGGAGCTCAGAACCCCTTCAGACACATGAGCCCAGCCGGCCTAGGGCCGCGAGGCTCCCAGTCTGGGCACCGCGGCCCAGGAACTCCAGGTCCAGAGAAACAAACACACGCTAGCGTCAAGGTGAGAGGCCCAGGAACAGGTACTGGGTGGGGGGCAGCTCAGAGGAGGGAGTGCCCCCGGGCCTGTGACCACACAGTGCTCAGGGGTCACGGCCACAGGGTCAGGAGACAGAAGGACACAAGACCATCTGCTCATGTCCAGTCTGTGGGGCCAGAGGGGGCTGTGGGGGGCAGGTGAGGGCAGATGGTGGCCCACCCTTTTCCGCATCAATGCCCTGTGTGTCCTCGCTGAGGCGCCCATGCCCGCCAGGAGCCCAGGTGCAGGCAGCAACCACAGAGCAAGCGGCATGACAGTTTGGGGCAATGATTTTTATAAAATGCCTTCAAGGACCTGGATGCATCAGCCTCACCTCCCTGCCGGGCAGGGCCCAGCCAGATACTCGAACTCCAGCGTCGGGCCGGGCTCACCCAGCTCTGTCCTCCAGCAGCCGTGTGACCTTGTCATGTCCTTTATCTTCTCTGAACCCTATGCTCAGGGCATTCGGTGCCCATTCCCTGGGACACACCTCCTGGAGGCGTACACCATCCCCAAGCCCCACAGTGCCTCCTTGGCCACCTCCTAGTCCCTACGCACCCCAATGGGGCCACAGCCAGCCTCTGTGGCTCACGTGGCAACCGCAGCAGGGCCCCCTTCCCAGCCAGCACCCCTGGGAGGCCCCTCCTGGCCTGGGTGCTGGGACGTGGCAGCTGCATCACAGGAAGCGCCAAGTCAGGAACCCCGGGGGAGCCCGGGCAGAACACAACCCAGCCTCTCGGGCTACAACACGTAGATCCCACCCACCTTCCTCTATAAATAAACCTGTGTAGGAGAAACAGTACTCGCCCCAAAAGTTCTAACACAATTATGTTTTCAAAAAGCAAACTAAATCATTACTGATAGGTGCTGTCCTTGGAAGCTCCTTTGCTGAGGATCGGGTATCCCTTAAGGCAACGACAGAACACATGTGTTCATTTGTGTGGGGGGCCGTCCGTGCAGGGGTTCCGGAAAGTCCAAGACTTAAGTAAGGCCTCTTCCTGTGTTCCAACTGCCTATCTCATCCCTGTTCAGGGCTGGGCTCGGCGGACCAGCTGGGACTCTGCCAGCGTCCAGGGAGCGAGGAGTTGCTTTACGGAGCGTGGGTTCCCAGGGCAAACCCAATTATCCCATTTCCCTCTCCGAGTTTACCCTCCGCAGCAGGAAAGGCTCCAGGGAAGGATGGTGGGCGCCACTAACACGACATCCACCTGCAGGGAGGGAGACCAAGGCCAAGGCGCACACCCTCGGCCCCAGGACAGACAACACGCAGTCCCTAGAAAACCACAGGTCGCCCTCCAAGCTCCTGCCTCTCACAAGGCCGCCACTCCTGACTCCCAGGAATCTGAAGCACTCTGGAAAGCCTTGCTGAGGCCCACGGGCTTCCCCAAGGGGGCCAGTCCCCACCTGTCCAGGAGGGCTGGCTTATTTTAGGCTCTCCCTGTGGCCGAGGCACCCCAGCACCAGGGCGTGGCATCTGCTGCGGATCAGCAGCCGTCCCCACACGCTGGGGGCCTGACAAGCCCACCCCACTCAACAGATGCAGCATTTCCACAGCCAGGCCAGGGTAAAATGATCCTGGGACCTGAGCTCCTCCACACCCCTGCCAGTCAGAAGGGATGCTCTTCCCTGGCTGAGAGGTCTCCTCCTCCTGCTCTAAGCACCTTCCTGCTCCTGGAGTCATGAGAAGCCCAGGGACAGGGACACTGGCAGGTGGGCCAGCCAGTCCCATCCCCCACCCCCCTGGGCCTCACCCCACATGCGTGTGGCATCCCCCCACCTCCCCTGCACTAAGTAACACAAACAACCTTGTTAGACATCCTGAAGGACGTAGCCCGCCAGGAACATCCAGAACACAGGGTCAGGCTGGAAGACTCCCTGGGCCGAGAGGGGACAGAGCAGCCAGACCAGGGGCTGTCAGGAAAGAGAAAGTGCAGGCCCGCTGGGATCCTTCCCTATCTGGTCTCTGTGTATGCTTGGAAAAGACAGACACGCAAGGAGGGCAGCCTCCGGTCCCAGGGCCTTAGGTCACCCACCCCATCCCCTACCACCTCACCCAGCCAGGCCACCTTCCCGCCAAAATGAGGTGGCCTGGAAATGGCCAGGGTTCTAGAGGGACGACGACTAGCCTACAGCCACCCTGCAAGCTCAGCCTGGCAGCTGCTCCGGGGGAGGGGGGGCTGCCAAGCCCACCGAGGGGCTGCGGGACAAAGGCAGGCAGCGGAGCCTAATGCCACACTGTGGCAGCCCCCGGGCCATCACCCTCTCTACCCAGGCCACAACGACCCCCTTCACAACCAGGGGGCTAACCTGACTCAGCCCACGTTTGAATAACAGAAAAGAAAAAAAGATGCAGTTTATTACTTTCCTGATAAAATTCCTCTTCGTGTGTGATGTTTGTACAGTTAGACACACACGACGGAAAAAATATATACACGCATCACTCATTCTGCTTGTCTCCTCCACACCAGACAAGGGAAATTCACGTGCAAGGTCTCGCCCCTGTCAGCCTCCTCTCCTCAGCACCCCCACCGTGCTGTCACCCAATCCCTCCAGGCCGTGGGGAGGGAATGCCTGGCGCCCACAGCCCAGCCACCTGGCAACGAGCTCCACAGGCCAGTGGGAGAACCAGCTGGGACACAGAGCCTGCTGACCATCCCCAAAGGCCACCTGCTGGGGGCCACCAGACTGCTACCTGCGTCCCAGAAACGCCCCCTACCCGACCCACCTCTGATCTGGAACCTTCTCTGAATGTCTGTGTCCATCTCACCAAGAGCAAAGAGGGGGAACCCCTTCCTCTCCGGCTAGGGAAACACCGAGAGAAGCGACACCAGTGTGCCCGAGTGTGGTGCCAACTGCCTCCCTGCCCCCCACCCCCCAGCTGCGCATGACTTAAATCAACCCCAATACCGAGTTCAGCCTGAAAAGAGGAGTTCACAACCAACGTCACTGCCTCTCTCCACGGAAAAGGACCAGCGAGAGCGCACCGCTTCCCGGCCCCCTAGGGTCTCCTAGGCTCTTCGAAGCGCAAGGAACAGGGTGAAAACTTTGCTCTCTTATTGAGGTCCCGTCGGCCTCCTCCTCCTCGCTAGGATCCTGCCTCAAGCTAGACGTTGTGTAAACCCAGACGGGAGAATTCCCTTCCTGACGGGCACTCATGGGGGCGCACGGAGTTCCGCCCACCCCTCCCTGCCGACCCCTCTCCACTCCAAGCCCGCGGTGGCCTCGCCTCTTCTCTTCCACCCTCTCCGTCCCGAGCTGGCTATGAAGCGGGAACACCCCATTCTTATCAAGAGAGTCACTCCCCCCGCCCCGCAAAGCGCGGCCCGGGGTCGCCTCTCTCGGAGGAGCGCTGCTTTCGCGCCCCTGCCCTGCGTCCCCCGCGAACCCAGCCCGCGCTGAGGCCACAGAGCCCGAGCATAGGAGGCACACGCGGAGGAGATCCCGCGCCCCGGAACCCCATGCCCCGGATCCCCGCACCCCCGGCGGCCCGGGAAGGATATGGGTTACAGACCAGCCAGAGACACCAGCTGCGAGGCCGCGTGGTCTGCCCGAGGCAGAAAAAGACGGTGGCCGCCAGTGCCGGGTACGGGACGGGCTGCTCCTCGTCGGCGCCCAGCTCCGCGCCGCGCTCGGCCGCCGGGCTCTGGGGGGGCGACGCACCGGGCCTCGACCCCCGCTCCGCCTCTGGCCCCGGGGCCCCAGGGCTCGCCGGGGACGCCCCCGCCGCAGGGCCCGGGGCTGGCGCGCCCAGGGGCACTCGGACCTCGTCGGCCGCCTGCACGCTCTCTGTCATGGTAGCGGCGGGTAGCACCTGCGGGGGACAGCCGGTAACCGGGTCCCGAGAACAACACCCTCGTCCGCCTCGGGTGGAGTGGGTCCGCGGAAACAGCCACAGCCGCCGGGATGTCTTTGTCTTTTCTCATTAGAGACAAATGCGCCCCCCGCCCCCGCCCGCCCCCTCCCTCCGGCGAGGGCTGGGCGGCCCCTCCCCCACCGCCGGGGCGGGGGCAGGCGCCCCAGGGGCTCCCTCGCCCGCTGCCTCAAGTTGAAGAGGGTCCCGGCGCGCAGTGGGGCGCGCGTGCTCGCCGCGTCTCACCTCGCTCCGGCGGCCGGCGGCGTCCCCGCGGGCATCGCCCGGGCGGCGCGGTCACCGCGGACCCGGCACGGCGCTCGGCCCTGGGTGGAGCGCCGCAGCCCCCGGCCCGCGCCCCCGGCCCGCCGGATCCCGCTCCGGCTCCCGCTCCGGCTGGCCCGGCAGCGACGGCAGCGGCGGCCCGGCGCAGATGGGTCCGCGGGGCGGACAGGCGCGGGGCGCGGGGGGCGCGAACCGGGCAGCGGGGCGGTGAACGTGCCCGGAGGCTGTCCGCACTCGGCGCAGGAAACTTCAGAGTGAGCTGGGGGCTGGGCGGGGACGGGGCGGGGCCGGGCCGGCGCGGGGGGCGGGGCCGGGCAGGGGGCTCGGGGCGGGGCCGCTCCGCCCAGAGGCGAGCGCGCGAGCCGCCCCTCCCCCGTCGCGGAGAGCGCCCCGCCCCCCACCCGGGAGGGCGGAGCTGGGCCCGCCCGAGCCCCCCCACCGCGTCCCCACCCTCCCACTCCTAGCCCGCGGGGCGCCAGGGGGCGCTGGCGGAGAAGCTTGGCGGGGGCGGGGGAGTGGCGCCGGCGTCTTCCCCGCCCCCAACTGCGGGGGCGGCCGGAGCCGCGGAGGCCGGCCCTCCCCCTCCCCACCGCAGGGCTCACCCCCTGCCCCTCCGCGCCGCGGGCGGGGGTCGGCGAGGGGGCGAGACTGGCGGGCTTGGGCGGCGCGCTGAGGCCGTGACCGCGGGCGGCGTGCCCCTCCCCCTCCGCATGGGTGTCCTGGGTGTGACCGCGCGTGTGATGTGCTGCTGTATCCGTGGGTGGGATTCTGGGTGCTCGTGCATCCGCATCCCCCCAACACACACGCGCGCGCGCGCGCACACAAGCGCACCTACAGCAGCTTTTTTGAACTTGTCCCTCGCCTAGCCCCCTCCTGGACCGACCGAGACCTGTGGGACCCTGGGGAAGGGGCCAGACCCTCCCGCAGCCCCCCACTCTCACACTGAGACGAGGGACAGAGCACCTCCTCCTGTGCTCTGGGGTCCCTCCCGGCCCCTTGGCCCCTGAGGATCTGCCGGGCTTTCCACTTCCCCACGACCACAAGTCTGCTGGCTCCGGGTGTGACCTCACTCCTTCCAAGCCTACTCTCAGCGCTGGATAAAGAGTGGGGCGGCTGGTCCACACAGGCCGGCTCCTGGGGCCTCAGGCCTCACCAGTTGCTCGGGTGGATGGCGGGGTGGGAGGGCCCACGTGGGGACCCCCAGGCCTGGAGAGGCTCTGGCAAGGTCACCGCCAGCCCGGGCTTCACCACCTGCGCGGTGGTGCTGCAAAGAGCGCATCCAGAATGGGGTGGACATGCTGTTCGGGGAGAGGGGAAGGCCCCAGGAGTACCTGTGCCCTCCTCCACCGCTGGGCCCTGAGGTGAGGAAGACAGGAAGGCAGGACCATGGCAGCTCCCGTGCAAGACCCAGGCGGTGTCCTGCGCTGGCCCATCACTGCTCAGCAGCACCTCCTCTTGTATATGCGAACTTTTCAAGAAAAGGAAAACATTTACTCTATCTTAATGCTACTACTTAGTGATGGAGGGCCATGACCAGTAATTAAGGCCCTCAAAGAGCAACTAGTGCTCCAGCCACCTAAGAGAGGGACTGGGAGAGCCCTGGGCCTAAGATGGAGCCCTGCAGGGAAGCTTGCAAGGGTGGGGTAGACATGAAATCCTCAGCAGGATCCTGGGCAGGGGTCACCTGGACCTCCTGATCCTTTTCACAATGCCCATCTCATTAAACGTTAGGGTGAAGCTCAGGATTGGTTCTAGCTGGGGAACTGTTAGTGATTTGCTGGACAAAAATTAGTGGGAGGTCGACAGTGTGCCAGGCCCTGCGTGGAACTGGGGAGCCATGGCGGTGGCCAGTACAGGCCCTGTCCTTGTCCCTTGGAGCTTCATTCCAACTGGGAGGCAGCCACAAACAAATTTGTGGATAGAGGAAGAAAATAGTTTAAAGCTGTGTTAAGTGCCATTCAGAGCTGCAATAGGGGGTCAAAGAATCTATTTGAGGACAAGAAAGCAGCTGGAAGAGAAGCAGGGGGTTCTTCCCAGCAGCAAGAGCAGACTGTGCAAAGGCCCTGTGGCAGGCAAGAGAGAGCTGAGGAGCAGGAAGAACCAGAGATAGCCTGAGGTGCCCTGCAGGGGCCCCGCCATGAAGCGGGGTGGTGAGGGCGGGGAGGGCAGGGCAGGGTTTCCCATAGGGCCCCATGGTGCAGGGAATTCTAAATGTGGCAGACTGTCACCCTGCTCTGTGCACTCTGTCCTTTGGACATCTGCAGAAGGGACAGGGCATGGATTTTTTTAAATAGGTGTTATTTTTTAAAGACAGCATCTCTAAGCTGACAAAGCCTGTAGCCTTCAGGCATCCCATGGCCCATTTATAGACCGGTGAGGCTGCACAGACACTGGAAGGGCATTGTCCACCTGAAGGTCTTGGAAGGAGACCACCTCCCACCACCTCTGGCTCCATCAGCACATCTGAGAACCTTGTTCTTTTTTTTTTTTTTTTTTTTTTTTTTTTTTAGTGGTATGCGGGCCTCTCACTGTTGTGGCCTCTCCCGTTGCAGAGCACAGGCTCCGGGCGCGCAGGCTCAGGGGCCATGGCTCACGGGCCCAGCCGCTCCGCGGCATGTGGGATCTTCCCGGACCTGGGCACGAACCCGTGTCCCCTGCATCGGCAGGCGGATTCTCAACCACTGCGCCACCAGGGAAGCTCAAGAACCTTGTTCTTGAAGGCGTTGAGTCCCCTGGGCTGATACTCACTGATTCTGTGTGTGTGGCATCCAATGGCACCCAGCCCACGTGGCAGGCTCAGCCACGAGGCTGAGGGCGATGCGTCTCAGGCCTGAGTTCTTCAGCCAGAGGGAGACTGCACTGCGCGGGGGGACAGCTCACCCTGCAGACGGGAAGTGAGGCACAGATCATGGATTGGTATGAGACGAGAAAATAGCATTCGAAACAATGAAGCAATAATACATTCACATCGCTAGAAAGGAATGTTGGAGAGATGAAGCACAGGACAATTTGGAAATTGGCATTAAAAGTATTTAATTAAACTGAACAGAGTGTTCAGATTTTTTTTTTAAATCCTCCTGGCCTCTGGAAAATTTGGTTCTGCTTTTTGCTATTTCCTCTTTTTTTTTTTTTAAGGGCAAAGCTTTTTCTTGACAAAGATGGGGGCAGAGGGCAAATGGCCCATTGGTTCAGTCAGCGGCTAGTAGAAACTAGACACCTCCCCAGGAGAGGACTCGTAGCCTGGGGGCACATGGCTGCAATGGGGGCGTGGTTCAGGCTACCTTGGGGGCCCTCCACCTTGGCAGGGTGGGCCGTGGGGCAGTGGGCAGCATGGTCACCTCCATCAGGACCTGTGGGTGCCTGCCCAAGCTCACCACCCCCACCCAGCCACTCTGCTCTGTGTCCAGGCACCCCATCCACTTCAGGCTGGCTGGAGCCCACAAGACCCCTCATATCACATCGGTCCCTTCTCCTACCTTTCAGGTGGCCTCCTCCTTCCCTCTCCAACCGTCCCCCTCCCCTCCACACACCCCTTTCCATCCAGAAGCCCCCACTGGGTCAAGCCTCTTCAAGTTGGCATGACCCACTTTGTCCCACTTCCAGCCTGTCCTGCCCCACTGTGCCTTTGGACCACAGACTCACCAGCCAAAGTCCCCTCCAGGCCCCAGCCCTGGCCTTGCAGTGCCCACTGCTGGGATGCTCCTGCCTGGCCCATGCTTAGCCAGCGCCCTCCTGCCAGCGGTGCCCGCTCCAGGGCCTCTCCGACCCCACATACCTCCCCCACAGCACTCACCTCATGGTGTTCAGGCCAGACTGGGGCTCCCGAGGGTGGCCACAGTGTCATGTTTAATGTGCCTGCGATGCCTGGCAAGTGCCCGTCCCGGAGGTTGGGGGGTGGCCAGGAAACACTGAGCGGGTGCATGAGTGGCAGGAACCGTGACCTGAACGAAGGCTGACAGAGGTGAGGTGCCGGTTACCCAGCAGGCGAGCGTGTCCAGAGGAGTGGAGGCTGAGCCCGGATCCCCCCCAGCCACTGCCGGGGGTTCACACCTCAAAGGCGGGGGCCTGGGGCTTCTGCAGGTGGCTGATCCACCTCAGTCACCCCCCGACCCCGGCCCTTCTGAGCCCACCTTACACCTCTTGGACCTGCCACCGTCACCAAGGAGCAGGGCCCAGCTCCCTGCTGCCTAGAAACTGGGCCCAGAGGTGCTTCCCTCGGCGTGCGTGGGTCTAGAGGCCAGGCTCTGCAGGGAGTGGCCTTCAGGGCAGGTGGCAGGGCCAGCACAAGCCTGGACCCCTGCCCAGGTGGGACGCCTCCAGTGACAAGCGCCTTACTCCAGATCCATGCCTGCCTGGGCCCGAGCATCCTCGGCTGTCACCCCAGCTCAAGAGGTGACATGCTGGACATGGTACCCCTGCCCCCAGGACGAAGCAGGCGCTAAAGGTGAGGCTTTTCTAAATTCTTACTTGAAACTCACAGCACCGGTTGACACAGGTGTCCAGATGATGCCATTTGTTATAATGCACAGTGGTTTCCTTTGCATTTTAGTGTCCTGTCCATTTTTCAAGCTGTTCCTGCAGAATCAGCCTGCTCTGCCCCTGCCAGTCTCCCAGACAAGCCACTCCACTGCCCCCACCCCACCTCCCCATGGCCCTGGCTCCTCTGCCTCCTAGGTCCCCACAGGGCAGTACTGGACCAGGGACAAGAAGGAGAAGGTGTCCCAGCCCTCAGGCCTCCCTCTGGTCTCTGGCTGCAGAATGGGCACAGTCCACTCTACTCACAGAAGCCTCCGATTTAGCAGATAAAAATACAGTTTGCCCAGTTAACTTTGAATTTCAGACAAACATGAATAACGTTTAGTATAGGTATATCCCATGCAATAGTTGGGGTATATTTATACTTAAAACATTTGTTTATATCTGAAATTCAAATTTAACTGGGTGCTTTATATCTTATCTAGTGCCCCTACATGGGATAGCACGGCAGGTCTATGAAGAGCTAGGAGGGAGGGAGGGAGAGAGGGGGCTGGGTCCCACCTGAGCCGGGTGCCCGCTGCAGGGCTCTGGGGTGAAATAGCAGGTGTCCGGGGAGGGGGTGTTAAACTGGGGCGGGGGCACCCCGAGGGTGTATGCCTGCGTGGCCAGCACCCTGCAGGCTGGCCTTCGATCGCCTGCCTCTCCCCATAGAGGCTCAGAGAGCTCGGTCCCCACCCCCAGCCAGCCAGCTCAGGTTCCCTAGAGTCAGTGTGGGAGGGAAGGGGGGCTGCGGAGTGTGGCCTTTGAGCTCCCAGACTCCAAAAGCAGGAGAAAGTGTGGTAGGTCACCCTGGAGCATGGAAGCTTCTAGACCTTCATTCTCCAGTTGCACGACTCCATGGGGCTTTGGACACAAGACCCTCAAGGGTGGGAGCAGTGAGTCTCCTTTGCTCAGTGCCTGACATACAGTAGGTGTTAAAGGAATGTATGCTGACTGGACAGCTGCAGGAGCTTGTGCTTGCCTTGAACTACAGCCCCCCCACCCAAGTTGTGCTGGGAGGGGTGACCCCCCCCCCCATGGTGGGCAGGGGCCTGGAGACTGCCGGGCAGTAGGCACCCAGCCCCCAGCTCACAAAGGGGGCTGCCCTTTCTCCGAGGACCTCAGATATTGCCTGAAATCTTAACTCAGCAACAATTTTTTTTTTCAAACAACTATTTTTAAAATTTATTTATTTATTTATTTTTGGCTGTGTTGTTTCTTCGTTGCTGTGCACGGGCTTTCTCTAGTTGTGGTGAGTGGGGGCTATTCTTCGTTGTGGCATGCAGGCTTCAGTAGTTGGGGCACGTGGGCTCAGTAGTTGTGGCTCGCGGGCTCTAGAACGCAGGCTCAGTAGTTGTGGCGCACGGGCTTTGTTGCTCCGCAGCACGTGGAATCTTCCCGGACCAGGGATTGAACCCGTGTCCCCTGCATTGGCAGGTGGATTCTTAACCACTGCGCCACCAGGGAAGTCCCACAGCAACAATTTTTGAAAGTTTCAATATGAAATGCCTAAGCCTTAACAGTACTGAGTGCAGAATCCTTCCGCCTTATTACAGGGAGGCTCAGGGCCTTCTAGAACGCAGGCTCAGTAGTTGTGGCGCACGGGCTTTGTTGCTCCGCAGCACGTGGAATCTTCCCGGACCAGGGATTGAACCCGTGTCCCCTGCATTGGCAGGTGGATTCTTAACCACTGCGCCACCAGGGAAGTCCCACAGCAACAATTTTTGAAAGTTTCAATATGAAATGCCTAAGCCTTAACAGTACTGAGTGCAGAATCCTTCCGCCTTATTACAGGGAGGCTCAGGGCCTTTCTCGGGCTCTGCAACCACAGGGCCTGGGTTCGAATCCCAACTCTGCCACAAACTGGCTGTGTGGCCTTGGGCAAGTGTCTTGACTTCTCTGAGCCTTAAGTTGCCTCCTCTGGGAAAAAAGACCTGCATCAGGTGAAAAGTGTTATTGAACTGGTAGTTCCTGTCAACAGTTAAACATAGTTACCAAGCCACCAGCAATTCCACTCCCAGGTATGTGACCAAGAGAAGTGAAGAACTACATCCAGACACTTCATACGAGAGTTCACAGCAGCAGGATTCACTGCAGCCAAAAGGTGAAGCTACCCAATGTTGACAGACCCTCGGATGAACTGCACGTGGTCGGTGCGTGTAGTGGAGTCCGACTCAGCGACGAAGACAAGTGAAGCACAGACACAGACGAGTCTTGAAACCATGATACCGGGTGCCAGCAGCCAGACACAAGGTCACGTGGTGCGGGATCCCACAGATGTGGAATGTCCAGACCTGGGAAATACACAGATTGCCATGGGGTGGAGGGAGGGAAATGTAGCGGAGTGTCCTTTTGGGGTGATGAAAATGTTCCCAAAGTTGACTGAGGTGGTGGCCGCCCCACTCGGAATATCCTGAGAACCCCACCCAATCTGGTAACTGTGTGGTGTGGGAACAACATCCCGACGATCTGGGAGTGGGACAGGGAAGGTGCAGCACTGGATGAACAGCTGTGACTGTGGCCATGGCCGTTTTTATTGACCCTGAGACGGGGGTAGCATGGGGAGATGGGCAGTCCTCGCGGGGCTGCCCCGGGATGGAGATGGGCCCAAGGGGACCAGAGCTGGCACCCTTTGGGGTGCCTGCCTTTTCCTCAGGGTCCGCAGGCATCGAGGACCCTGGAGGGCCACCTTGTAACATCATGGGGCCAGGGCCGAGGCCTCACAGCTGGCCAGGCAGGGGGTGCACACATGGGAATTCAGCCTCCGCCCCAGTAAGTCAGGGCAGCCTCCAGGAACTCCTCCGAGTGGGGTGTCTCAGCCTTGAATCTGGGGGTGCAGCCCCCTCAGGGTGCAGTAGAGTGGGTACAGCCCCTCCAGCCTGAGCCGCTGAGTGCCCCCCAACAAGACTGCTCCTGAGGGGAGAGGGATGAGGGCTGACCTGGGGGGAGGAAATGGGGGGGGTTGAGACGGCCTGGGTGCTTCCAGAGGACCTTGAAGGGGCCGTGGGAAAGAGGGAGGCAGGATGCAGATGTCAGCGCATCTTCTCCCCCCAAACCCTGTTTTCTCCACAGCCCCCCAGCTCCACCCGCCCACTGCCTGCAGGCAGATTCACTCACGGGGTCCCTTCCGAGGTTTGGGACTTTAGCAGAGGAAGGCCCCTGGAAGGTCAAATCTGCTGGCCCAACAGACCCCGAGCTCCTCCTCAGCTGGCCTCCCTGTCTACCTGGCCCTAGCCATCGGTGACTACCCGGGAGGGTCCGGCTCTCCCTGAGACGCAGACAAGGCCTTCCACGGGGTGGTCTGCATGCCTGCCTCTTCCCTGACTCTCACCCCTCCCACCCCATGTGCCGGCAGGACGGAGACCCTCGAACTGACAGGTGACCCGGGGGGACAGAGTGGGGGGGGAGCGTGACATCTGAAGGATGCATGAGCCCAGCCCTGGTCTGAGCAGGTGACACGGGGGACAGCCTGTGAAGGGCTCCTGGGGGCCAGGGCTGCCCTGTGCACTGTGGTGGCCCTGACTTTGCACCTGTCCTCTGTTGGAGAGAACCAAATGGAGGTGTCAACCAAGGTGGTCAGTGGTCAGCAGTCAGCGGGACGCAGGGGACCCAGCTAGGAGGGAGGTCCTCTGATTCCTGCCCCCTCTTCACACCGGGTACCGGTACATTGTTTATCTTTTTGGTTAAATGGGTTAAGTTGTCAACTGCCCATATCAAGCAGCCCCTCCCAAGGGACGCCCCACCAGGTGTGAGGACGGTGGGGCAGCCTCCCCAGCTGCAGCGTCAGTGAACTGCGGTGGCAGATGTGGCGCCCGCACCCCAGCCACCACCAGGGCCTGGCAGAGGTGGAGGCTCCAACAGCATTAACATAATTTATTGTAAATCGTTCCTGCTTTGTTTAATGTCCCTTTGATTCCACTTAATACTAACTTCTCCAGTGCCTGCCGCTGGACATTGCAAGAAGTTCACGTTTTCTGAGCACGGGAGACACTCCCAACGCAAGACGCTGCTGTGACAACGGGCTGCCAGCCCACCAGGAGCCATGGCCATCTGTGCCTCGACCACCCAGCATGCCCGGCATCCCTCCCTGGACGGGGGACCCCTGCCTCCCCCGGAAGGAGTTTCAGATCGTCCGGTGGTGGAGCGCTAACTCCTGATAAGCCTCAGTCTGGCCGCACACGTCAGGACCCCAGGGCTTCGAGGAGATGGCCTGGGATATATGGAGGCACACAGCGTGGCCGCCTAGATTAAGCTGGCCAGGGCCAGCCCCTCAGACGGGCAGTCAGGGCTCATGGAGCTGAGAAAACATGAGCAAAAGGTGTGAAAAAGGCCCGTTGGGTCCATTCCTGCCCAGAAGTGGAGGCAGGAGGTACCACCGCCCAGGCCACTACCTCCCGGGAGCAGCCTGACCCACCAGGGCCGGGAACTGTCTCTGTGGGCCCCAGGGACACCTTGCATTCCCCACCATCTCGTTCTGAAAACCTGAGTCCTTGAAGCAAAAGTGGGTGGGCTGGCACCCGAAGGATTCAACCCCAAGTGGAGACTTTGGAACCTTCTGGCCTCTAGGCCCGGCCAGGCCAGCGCCAACTCCCGGCTAATTCTCGGTCATGTCTACAGCCCTCCCCACTTGCCGCTGATCTGGGGACCCTGCCGTCATGGGCCTAGCCGTGGGGCCTGAGAGACTGTGGGTGGAGATGGAGGACCAGCCAGGCAGGGCCTCTTGGCCACATCCTGGAGGCTGGGGGCGGACACCTGGAGGCAGGGTGGCCACAGACCTCAGGGAAAGAGGACAGAGGTGGTCCAAAGTGGCCCTCTGGGCCCAGCGGGCAGCGTCCTCCTCTCTGTATCCCCATCTGTCCATGGCAGCGTTGGCCCCTCTCCCCTCCCCAGCTCAACAGGAAGGGGGAATGTCCAGCACTGGATGAGCACCTGTGACCGTGGAGGGGGAGGAGGTGCCCAACTCCAGAGCCTGTGCTTGGGGTGGTGGGTCCCCAGAATTCCCTGGGGGGCTCCTGAGCAGATGCAATCTGGTGGCCATCCAGCTCGCCTGGGTCCCTGGAGGTGGCCTGCAACCCCCAAATTAGTCTTGTTCTACCCCAAAGAAATGGGACCACTCAGACCGTGTGGGGTTAGGGTTTGTCTGCCCATAAGTGCATTTGTGCAAGTGGGTGGGCCAGGCGGGAACAGCGGGGGAGGCTGCAGGGCCACAGGTGAAGGGCAGGCAGTGCGGGGAGGCGGAGGGAGGACACGACCTGCATGGGGGCAGGGCCCGGGGTGGCCATCTGAGGGGCTTGGTGCAGCCCCAGGATATACCAGGACCCCGACGGGGACAGGGTTTCTCCTGAAGGACCCAGGAAGGCACCCAGCCTGCAGAGACCCAGCCTGGGGCATCTGGGGTCTCCCTCACAAGCAGCAGCAGGGCTAGGCCTGACTGAGCCTCTGGGCCCCGGGACTGACCCCCTGCGACATGGAGTCCTGGCTGGTGAGTCTGGGGGCTGCCCACTGCAGCACTGGTCCTTCTTCCCTGCCTCCAGTTCCCTATTGCACGGTGTTGAAGCATGAAGAGACACAGCCTTTCTCCTGAGGCCTTCGAGGCTCTGAGCCCCCAGGCCTCCAGCCCCTGCTGGGGTGGGTCCTGTCTCCCCATCACTGGAGGGGTGACCCTCACAGCCGGTTCTCCGAGAGGCGTTTCCCAGGCCAGGTTCCAGGCGCGGCTGGAAGCTGGGGAAGGGTGGGACCAATGGCTGAGTGTTCCTGGCTCCTGGACCAACCCTGCAGTCTCTGAGGCCACGGCCACACTAGCAGACCTATGCCAGGCCCCACTGTGGCCCCCAAAAGCCATCTTGTCACCAGCATGCTCAGGGTACAGCATGAAGGGTGAGAGGGCAGCCCTGGCTTGTCAAGGCTCAGAGACTGCCAGGCGGTGCCAGCCTTCTGGGGGGTGTGTGGCTGGGGGAGCAGCAACCCCATGGGAGCCACTGTAGGGCTGGGGCACAGGATGGCCGGGAGATAAGGTCCCTCAGAGTTACCAGCCTCCAGCAGCCTCGAAGGCACCTGCCTCCCAACCAGTCAGAGAGATTGGCACCCAGAGAGGAGGGGCCTGTCCACGAGGGCGAGGGGCATTCTCACAGCACCAGCCCTTGGGCTTGCCTCCTTCACCCCCTCCAGATATGAGTTGGCCCTCAGCACCTGCCAATAGCTGTGCCAGCCTCATAGGGTAACCAGGAAAGACCCCCACCCAGAACCTGTTCCCAGCCTGCCCAGTCATTCTGAGTGTCTCACCCACCAGCTGCAATGTCATATTCCCAGTGGAAATGGGCACTCCAAGGAGCTGTCCTCGCCCCCCAGCAAAGCCAGCATTGATGGTCAGTCATCGACACTTTAGTATGAATTAGTGTGTCAGGCCGTGAAGTGGTGGCTCAGAGGCTAGGGATGAGGAAGAGGTGCTGGAGAAGCTGGCCTGGTTGAGGGCACAGGGTGAGGAGGAAGCTGGCAAGGTGTGAGGTCAGCCCAAGACTGAGGTCCAAGCAAGCATGTGTTCCTTCTCCATGTACCCAGGGCCTTTGGTGAAGGACTGAGCAGGGGGTGGGGTGAGGACGGCTCCAGGTCTCTGGCTGGGGTGGGCAGCACTGGAGCAGAAGGGGCGTGCTGAGTGGATGAGGCAGCCTCGGAGTTTAAAGGGCCTGAGAATAAATCATATAAAATGACAGGTTCTGCCTGAGAGATGGGTTTGCTCCTGGGCAGCTGGACTTTCCGTGGGCATCCGGGCCTCAGTCCTGCTGGGCCCCCACGGGATCGGGTAGATCGAACCCCAGAGTCATCCGCTGAGGGGCAAGAGAGGGCAGTGTTTGTACACCTGCTCCTGTCACCACCATTGGGTGCCCGGGTCTTCTGGCCCCTCCCTGAATTGCTGGGTGTCACCCTTGCTCAGCCAAGCCTTCCTAGGTTCTTTTGCCTGCCTGTTTCTTGAGCACCTACTGTGCTCCAGGTGTGACTGCCCCAGCACTGGGCGCCTCTGAGTGTAGACCTCAACGCTGTTAGACCCTACACTGTGCCCCTTCCACGCCCAGGGCTTTGGGAAGTGGGTGCCAGACCCCTGCCCTCCTCCCCAGCACACAGTAGTAGGTGCTCAGCTGGCAGCTCCATGAGCCCAGGGGAGGGGGAGGGATGGAAAGGCTGCTGCGGGCATCAGGGGCTCCCTCCTGTGGGCCCTGATGTAGATCTGAGCAATGACTCTAGCTGGCCTTTCAATCAACCTCAGGCTTCAGAAAGCAAGGAGAGAACCGAGGCTTTTTTCCTTCCCGTATTTATTAGTAAATCATCTTCTAACTGTTGTCAGAGCAGGTGAAGTTAAAAGAAAACAGCATCATTTGCCGTTGTAACAAGTGTGTTCTGGCAGCGGCTGTGATAAGGCGTACGTCATTGAGCTGGCATGGGCCCTCCCTTGGCTGGCCGCCATGGCCTGGGGTATACACGTGCCTCACTGATCTCGTCCACACCTCTGCCTGCCGCCAAGCAGCCTGCGGGGCATGCAGGGTGGTCCCTGCTAAGTTAATCCAACCCAACCCCCACTGGCCACCAGCCTGCAGGACTCACGGATGCCTCATCCTCTCCTGGAGGGAGGGACTCACGGTGAGTGTGTGGAGCATTGGAAAGCCTTTCCCCTGAAGTTCCAGTGTTGGGTTAAGCATTGCCTGCCTTGGGCTCTTCTTTTCAAAGACCACATCCTTCTGGGAGGGGCTGTGTCATGAGCTGTAGCAACCATTGACATTTTAGTGTGAATTAGTCTCTCAAATCCTTTCCCCATCACACCAACAGTGATGAGAGGGGTGATGAGGGTGGGGAAGGGCATAGAGGTGCTGCTGGGGTGAGAGACAGTTGGGGTCGGGCAGTCTGGGAATTGGGCAGCCCCAGTCCCAGAGGAGACCCACCTTAGTGCAGAGGCAGGGCCTGTTTCAGGGTCACAGGGTGGGTCTTCAGAGCCAGGCGGGATCAGGCCTCCTGGGGATGCTTTCAGGGGATGAGGGCTTGGGCGCAGCAGGGGTGCGCTGGGCCGCACAGGGGTCCAGCTGGGGACTTGAGCCAAGTGCTCCCAGGGTGGGGGGCTCCAGGGGCCTCTGCATGTGAAGTGGAGGTTCCCCTGAGCTGAGAGAAGCCCACCACCTGGGCCTTGGGGAGGGACGCCCGCACACCTGGACTCATGCTGGGGTGTAGCGGGGGGTGGGGGCGAGTCTGGGACTGAACTTTGGACCCGTGCTGGCAGCTCAGCCCCTCGGGGTCCCTCTCTGGTCCCCAAGCCCCTGTGAAAGACCTCGCCTCCACAGGCTGGGCCTTGGGACAGGGCCCCGGACACTGGAGGTCCCCCGGCTAGTCCAGGAGGGTTTGTGTGCGGGCTGGAGGCAATGACCACACGGCCTCTCCAAGCACCCCGCCCAAGTGGCAGGAGCCTCGTCCAGCTCCTGCCCTCTCGCCTGGCCAGAGAGCAGCTGCAGGAGATGGGGATTCTGTCCCGCAGATGCCGATGCTTTAATATCCCTGGATTTATAGCGTGTTCTGCGGCTTCATTACCGAGAAAAGGATGGAGCCCATCACTGTCAGGCTCCACTCAGGATGTGCAGCTGCCCTGCAGACCAGCACCGATGCTGTGCATCCTACACAGGCGGCAAGAGGGCCCCTGGGCCTCAGGGCAGCGGCCAGGGCCTGCTGGTCACCTGCTAGGTATCCTCCCACTGGGGCCAGAATAGCAGACACTTCGTCCATCTGACCAAGGCATCTGTGAAAACCCCACGGTGGACCTCACACTCGATGGTGAAAGACTGGAAGCTTTTTCCCTCAGATCAGGGATGAGACGAGGACGCCCGCTCTGCCCACTGCTCTTCAACATAGTGCTGGAGGCCTAGCCTGGTTTTTTGTGTTTTTGTTTCTTTGGCTATGCTGCGTGGCATGTGGGATCTTAGTTCCCCTACCAGGGATCGAACTCATATCCCCTGCAGTGGAAGCACGGAGTCTTAACCACTGGTCCGCCAGAGAAGCCCCACTAGGCCATTTAATTAGGCAAGAACAAGAAATAGAAGGCCGAAAGTTTGGGAAGGAAAGAGTAAAACCATTTACACAGACATCAGGACTGTCTGGAAATCTTGCAGAATCTGCCCCAAATCAGCCAGAACCAATATGGAGCTTAGCAAGAGCACAGAACCACATACAAAAGTGTGGATCAGCACCAAACAGCAAAGTAACACTAGAAGCACTTCCATTTAAGATGTCACAAAACAGGGACTTCCCCAGTAGTCCAGTGGTTAAGACTCCATGCTCCCACTGCAGGGGGCATGGGTTCGATCCCTGGTCAGGGAACTAAGATCCCACGTGCCACACAGCGCGGCGACAAAAATAAATAATCAAATAAATAAGTAAATAAATAAAATATCACAAAAAATAAAGCATGTAAAAATCAATTTAACAAAAGATGTGCAGACCTCTGGAGTGAACTGAGTAGCAGAAACTTGCTGCGAGAGGATCCAGACCTCAACAGGCAGAGACGCAGATTTCTGTCCACAATCAGGGGCCGGGAGCCTTGGTGTCACCAAGCTGTCACCCCTCCCACGTTGCCCTGTGAGATTTGGGACAACCCCAAACAAAACCCCAAGGCTTTTTTGTAACAATTAACCAGCTGAATCTAGGATACACATGGAAATGCAGAGAGCATAGAAGAGCTAAAATCACCTTGAGAAAGACGAGCAGAGTTGGAGGACTCACACTCAACTAACCATGATCTGCGGGGAAGCTTCGGTGATCAATGTCACATGGACGCCATGACAGAGGATGTGCAGAACTGAGGGCAGACGTGGCCTTGATGGAGCCGGGGGGGTGGGGGTGGGGGTGTTCAGTGGGAGAAAGGAAGTTTCTCCAAAAATTGTGCCAGGAAAACTGGCAAACTCAGCAGGAAAGTGACCCCCGGACACACGAGACAATTTGAAATAAAGCATAGACCCCGCATAAAAACTAAAACTATGACTGCCTGTAGAAGTTCTGGGTGACTATCTCTGCAACTTTGATGTGGACAAATATTTCTCAAAGAAAACACAAAAACATAACCATAGAAGAAAAAATTGATACATCGAGCTTCATCAACTAAAACCAGCCCATCAGGGACTTCCCTGGCGGTCCAGTGGTTAAGACTCTGTGCTTCCAATGCAGAGGGAGGGGGTTCGATCCCTGGTGGGGGAACTAAGTAAGATCCCATA
The DNA here is from genome assembly GCF_002837175.3 of Physeter macrocephalus. Taxonomy (NCBI): domain Eukaryota; kingdom Metazoa; phylum Chordata; class Mammalia; order Artiodactyla; family Physeteridae; genus Physeter; species Physeter macrocephalus. Next base: position 47,616,104 of record NC_041227.1, on the reverse strand, counting down.
TGCCACGCGACCATAAATAAATAAATAAATAAATAAATAAATAAATAAATAATAACTGCCCATCGAAAGCAACTCAAAGGAAGATACAGACTGGGAGTGGGCATTCACAGTGCGGGTCCATAGGAAAGGCTCACATCCAGGATGGATAAAGAAACACCAACATTCACATTAAAATGATAAATAACCCAATTTGGAAATGGTCAAAAGGCTGCAATAGACACCTCACCAGGGAAGACATGCATATGGCAGAGAAGCGCACGAAGAGAAGCCCAGCATCACTAGTCACTGGGCAGACGCAGACCCAACCCGCAAGCCACAGGAGAGACCCTCACCTGTCAGGTGGGCTGCAGTGGGGGCCCACTGTATCAAGTGTCAGCCGGAGCTCTCACACTGCTGGCAGGATTCAAAAGTGGTGTGACCACTTTGGGGAAGAGTTTGGCCATTTCTTTTTTTTTTTTTTTTTTTTTTTTGCGGTATGCGGGCCTCTCACTGTTGTGGCCTCTCCCGCTGCGGAGCACAGGCTCCGGACGCGCAGGCTCAGCGGCCATGGCTCACGGGCCCAGCCGCTCCACGGCATGAGGGATCTTCCCAGACCGGGGCACAAACGCGTGTCCCCTGCATCGGCAGGCGGACTCTCAACCACTGCGCCACCAGGGAAGCCCTGGCCATTTCTTAAAAAGTTAAATGGACTCACACATGCACTCTGGTCTTTCTGCAGGTGGGTATTTATCCAGAAGAGACGAAAGCGTAAGTCTTACAAAGACTTGTCTGAAGGTTCACGGCAGCTTCCTTGTAATCCCCCGTCCCAGTCGGCTCAGGCTGCCAGAACAAAATACCACAAACTGGGTGGTTTACAACAGCAGACATTTATCTCCCACTGTCTGGAGGCTGGGAGTCCAGGATCACAGAGCCTGCAGGTTCTGTGCTGTGTCCATCTTTCTGCTGTGTCCTCACAGGGTGGAGGAGGCAAGGGAGCTCTCCAAGGTCTCGTTTATAAGGACACTAACCCACTCTCCTGACCTGATCACCTCCCGAACACCCCACCTCCTAATACCATCACCTGGGGGTCAGGTGTAAACGTGTGAATTTTGGAGGGACACAAATATTCAGACCCCAAATTCAAATCCCACACTGGAAACTACCCAAACGCCCTCACCAGGGGAACCCCGGAGCATGAGGATGCAGCAGGGAAGGGTGAGTAAATGCAGATGGAGCCCAGAGCAGAGATGCTGAGGGAAAGAAGCCAGACAGAAAGGGGACACACTCTACACACCATCCTGTTCACGCAAGTCCAACTGCAGTGACAGAGCCAGGTCGTGGGAGGGGGAGGGGGAGGGCTTGCGGCTTCTGGGGAGATTGGCATTTCTGCTGTCTTGATTGTGGTGATGGTTTCACAGGCTTCCGCGTGTGTCAAACTTCAAACGTGCGCAGCTCATTGCACGTGAATCACACCTCACAAGAGCGCTTGAAATCATCTGTGCTCAGAGATAATGGCCCCCCACCTTCAGTGAATTGAACACTTTGTATCAGTGTATATTCTCTAGGTCTCATTGTTCTCAGTCATGAAGAGGCTCCGAGAGAGAGAATCACACGTGCTGGAGGAGAGAGGGGGAAGGCAGCCCCTTTACCGGCCTGCGCACCAGGCCGCATGTCCTGATGGGGCGGAGGTTCCCACCGCACAGGGTTCCCAGAGAGGTTTTGATTTCAGGCCACACACATCCTCTCTCACTCATGCTCTTATCTTTTCCTTCCCCTCTGATCCTGCACCTGAGGCAGAGGAAGCAACATCTCAGCCCTGAGGAAGGCAGCAAAGGGCTCAGGGACTTGGGATCCTCTGCCCTGGGGCCCTGCAGCCTCTAGCATATGCTTCCTTCCGTGGCCAGGGGAGGGTTGGGTGCGGCCCTCCTGGAGGACGGGCGTGGTGGGCGAAGGTGCCCAGGGACCTTGGGCAGTGGGTTTCCTCCTCCAACGGCAGCCAGGGAAGGTCCGAGGGAAGGGCTGTCGTGAGGGGCAGGCGGGAGGCCCCTTCTCAGCCTCCACCTCCCGAAGGCCTCCTGAAGGCCCCCTCTAGCAGAGTCCCGTGTGTCCATCTCAGCAGGCTGACCTTGCCTTCAGGGGCGGACACTCCTCCAACCTGAGGTCAGATGAACCTGACGCCCCACTCCGTGCAGGGCCGGGTTCAAGACCCGACTCTGTCCCTGGGGCCCACATCACCAGGGCTGAGGGGCTGACCTCTGGGAGCCTCGGTTTTCCCTCTGAAAGTGGGAATACTGGTCACTCCCCCACAGGGCCCTGTGACCGTGCACGGTCTCTACATGGGAAATGCCGGGTGAGTGCACAAAACAGTGGTGTTCATGCTCACCAAGGGGTCTCTGTTCTAGAAGAGCCCAGTGTGAGTGTCTGGGGGCCATGGTAACAAACCATCACAAACCAGGGGGCTTAAAACAACGGGCATCTATTCTCACACTCTGGGCCAGAGATCCAACATTGAGGTGTTGCAGGGCCACGCTCCCTCAAAGGTGTGGGGGGAGGCCCTGTCCTGCTGCCTGCAGCTCCTGGAGGTGCCAGCATCCTTGGCGTCCCTTGGCTTGTGGCTTCATCACCCCCATCTCCGGCTCTCTGTCGACCAGCCGACTCCCCACCTGTGTCTGTGTCTTATCTCACCCTCTCTTACCTTATAAAGAACTGGATTTAGGGCTTACCTGGATAATCGAGGATCATCTCATCTCAAGATCCTTAATTACATCTGCAAAGACTCTTCTTCCAAATGAGGTCCCGCTCACAGGTTAAGGGATTAGGATGGGGCCGTGTCTTTGGGGGGCAGCATTTGTCCCATGACACAGCCAGGTGGGGGGCAGCTCATGGGGCTCTCTCCGAGGTCCCTACACGCATGACAGCCCATCGCCTGACCACTGAAAGAACCCCCAGCGTCCACCACCGACTCCCCTCCGCGTTCAGCCCTCCTTTGCCCGGTCACCCTTGGAGACCTGGCCCCATTCTGACTCGTGCACAAGCCTCGTTGTGGCCTTGGGGGAGGCCTGGGCTGCCCCAGGCATCCCCTGGAAATGCCCTCCACTGTCACATGGGTCTCCTTTGTTGCAGCTGTTTTGCAGCTTTATCAAGCAAGCAGCCGCTGCAGCCGCCTGGCCAGTCACCTCCCGGTGGTGCCAGACCCAGCCTCCTCTCTCTCTTTTCTTTCTCCTCATCTGGAATGTGGACAGTCTGTGTCTAAGAGCCCTGCTGGGAAGAGGACAAAGCCTGCTCTGTGTCCCCAGAGCCCACACTGGCCACTGGGTACCTGTTTGAAGCCGTGGACTCTGCCTCCCTGTGGGTCTTCAGGGGAGCCGGGGTCTGGCCAAGGGGCTCCAGGCTCTGCAGGCACAGGACAGACCAGGGGTGTCCCGGGCAGCAGCAGTGAGGAGAAAAGTGTAACCTGAAAATCCCAACCAATGACACCGAGAAATGCTGCATAAACCACAACAGACTTTAAGGGCTTAGCTGGGCTCACCAGGAAAGAAAGGGGATAATAAATGAAGAGGGTGTCGTGGTCGCTTGGGCGGCTATAACAGAATGCCATACTGGGAGGCTTATAAACAGGAGAAATTTACGTCTCATAGTTCTGGAGCCTGGATGTCCAGGACCACGTGCCAACGTGGTCAGATTGCCGACAGCCGACCACTCTCTGTGTCCTTATGGGGCGGAGGGGCTCTGTGGGGTCTTGTTTGTAAGGACACTAATCCCACCGTGAGGCTCCACCCTCACAACCTGGTCACCTCCCGAAGGCCCCGTCTCCTGACACCATCACCTGGGGGTCAGGTTTCCACACAGGGATCTAGGAGGACACAGACACTCAGACCACAGCTGAGGGTACGAAGAACCAGGTGGTGAGACTGGAATCTGCATCCATGGTCTGGACTAGGGGCTGGAGCAGCATAAGTTCCTGTCTCCTAACCAGGGTATTTGGTGCTGGCTGCTATGAGGAGGCCAGGCTTTGCTTCCAGGCGAGGCAGGATTGGAATTGGGGTCCCAGGAGGCTGGAAAGATCCAGGCACAGGCATTGTCTGTGCCCACCTGGCCCCTGGGCGGGAGAGAGAGGTGTGTCCCGGAACTTGAAACCACAGGCTGGCTTCACACAGGCCCTGCTGGTCTAGAAATCCTCCAGCCAAGGCATGACATAAAAGCCGGCCAGCGACACCCCAGGCCCTTGGACCACGTGCTGTCAACTCCTCTGAAGGGATAACCCTCCAACCAGGTCCTGCTGGGGCTCAGCTCACAAGGAAACCAGCACATGAGCTCAAAAACATGAGCTGGGGAATCCACTGGAGGTCCAGTGGTTTGGACTCCGTGCTTCCACTGCAGGAGGCATGGGTTCAATCCCTGGTCAGGGGACTAAAATCCCACATGCCTTGCAGTGCGGCCAAAAAATAAATGAATTAATTAAAACAAAACAAAACATGAGCTTACACAATGTCAGAGACAAGCACCAGCAAGAGGGTGTCAAAGAGTGTGAAAAACACAAAAGAAGGAGCCAATACCCAAGGGAAAAATGAGACATCATGGGAAAGGGGAGATGTGAAGACGACCTTTGAGAGTACAAAGTGCACGGCAGGGTGGACGGCAAACTGGGCGAAGCTGCGTAGAGAATTAGTGAATTGGAAGAGAAAGGTTTGGGAACAACCCTGAGTGCCCCACGGAGGGGCCGAAAGACAGAATAAATGAAAGAGGTCAGGAGACCAGGAGTGGGTGACCAGGACTGCGTCTGCCTTCTCGCCCCCACTCTCCACCGTCTTTTTACTGGAACCAGCCTCACCCAGGAGTACACATGTTGTGAGTCAAATAGTTGACAAAGACACTTGGGCCCACGAAGCCTAAAATACTTCTGATCCCTGCCCTAGAAGGAGCTCCAGAGGAGAGAGAAGAGAAAGGAAGGAGACGCAATCGTTGAAAGGTTACAGGTGAGACTTCTCCAAAACTGATGAAAGCTAAGAAGCCTCAGATTCCAGAGACACAAACATGGGTAAATATGATAAATAGGAGCAAATTCCCACCGAGGCTGGGCCAGGTGGGGCTGCAGGACCCAGGTGAAGACGGGGTCCTGGTGAAAGTAGAGAGGGGTGTTTGGTGATTCATGGTACGGCCAGAAGACGGACAGCAGACGCTTGAGACGATGGAAGAGCATCCCCAAGGTTTGGAGGGAGGAGGGGCTGGCGAGACTCTGCGTGTGGCCACCAGTCAGTGAAGACGTGAAGACACTCCAGACAAACCTGGACCCAACGGGTTTCTACTCCCTGACTCCTGCTGGAGGGACTGCTGAGGGAGAGGGAAGATGCTCATGACAGTTATGAAGAAAACAATAAGAAATGTTATTCAAAGATATAAAAGAAGATCTAAAAAACGGGAGAACTATGATGTCCGTGGGTGGGAATATGGCAGAGATGGTAATTCTCCCAAAATTAACCTATAAACTCAGGGTAACTTCCATCAATAACCCAACACCTGAAGCCACGTGATGAATGTGTGTGTTTAATCTCCAAGGAGTGTCCAGGGTTAGCACTGTTATTTTCTGAACTTTCTAGCAGTTTGGAAATATCTCACAATTTGTTTTTGTTTTGTTTTCTTGGCCACTCCACGTGGCATGCTGGATCTTAGTTCCCTGACCAGGGATCAAACCCTTGCCCCCTGCAGTGGACACACAGAGTCCTAACCACTGGACTGCCAGGGAAGTCTCAATATCTCACAATCTGAAACTGGTTTTAAACAGAGGTTGGTTTTGGCTCCCAGGGTCTCCCCTCCAGATGGGACTCCCCCACGCCCCACCTCCTGGGAATGTTTCCATCCACTTCCAGCTGTGGCCAGGAAAGCAGGAGAGTCACATGGGTTTGATGATCCCTGCTCCTGGAGCTCAGGGCTGACGCTTGCTTCGGGCTGTAGAGAAACCTTCTCTGGTGTACCAGGCTCCTTGGGAGCTGAGGGAGCCAGGGAGGAGAACCAGCTCCTGTCCCTGGTGGGTGCTGGGTGGCACTGCTGGGCCGGGACAGCACCTGTGGGGCCAAGGGCCTCCCTCGCCATGAGGCCCTCGCCCCCCAACACCCCAGGCCAACCTGGGCACCAGGAGGCAGAGCGCCAGGGGGCAGCACAGGCACAGCCCAGAATCGATGTGATTATAACTGGGGCTTGGAGTAGGTTTAATATTTAACAGGTTTAAATATTTAAAAAGGATGAGCTGACAGGGAGCGCGGTGGCCCCAGGAGACAGCGGGGACAGGTCCTGAAGATGAGGGCAGGCCTCAGACACCCAGGCCCGCCTTCCAGGTAAACAGCAGGAGCTCAAGAGGTTCTCTTCAGAGGGGATGATTTGGTCCCCGTTATCAGGGCTGACCAGAGGAGGTTCGTGCTGGCCACTGGCTGGGTGAGCAAAGGATGTCTCCAGCCCCCTCTGTGGGGCCCTGTTTATTGAGTGCCAAGCAGGGCTGGGGGTTGGGACCGCCTTGCAAGCGCTCCTGTGACCGTGAGGCACTGCCTCCTCCGGGAAGCCTGCCTGGACTCGGCCAGTTCCCACACACTGTCACCCCCTGCACGGGCCCCTGCACCCTGCCATTTGTAAGGATCCCGAACGCTGCAGGGTCAGCGGTACCTCTAGCACCCTGCGTGCAGTGGGTGCTCAGTGCCATCCTTGACTGAGAGGCTCCCAGCCTGCGGCACGGGGGACCTAGCCGGAGGACATGGCTGCGAGGGAGGCCCAGCCCAGCTCCTCACCGCCGCCAGCCCTCTTGGGGCAGTGCCAGTTAGGGCTTCCCCTCTGGGGTCCCAGTGACCCACCGGAGTCTGTGACATGGGGGGAGGGGTGGGGGCGGGGGTTGGGGGGGTGCAGTGGGGCCAGACTTGGTTCACGTCCAGCGCTGTCCAGCCGGGGAGGCTGCCTGGGGGTGGGCGGCTGGAGGGACAGTCGCAGGGAGCAGGGTGAGGAGGACACAGGGCGTGTGACTCTCCTGGGGCTGCCAGATGGCCTGAAATAACGGAAGCTCATCCTCCCACAGTCTGGAGGCCAGAGTCCGAGATCAAGGAGGCCCCAGGGGCTCTTCCTGCCCCTCCCAGCTTCCTTGGCTGGGAGCTGCGTCACTCCAGCCTCTGCCCCCGTCACCACATGGCCTCCCCGTGTGTCTGACTCTCTAAATCTCCTCTCTTGTAAGGACACCAGCCATGGGACTAGGGTACCCCCAATGACCTCATCTGCAAAGACCCTATTTCCAAATAAGGTCCCATTTGCAGGTACTGGGGGTTAGGACCTGGACTTCTCTTTTGGGGGACACAATTCAACCCACTACCCAGGGTCACCTGCACTGAGATGGGGGCCCAGCGGTGTGTGGCCCTAGTCCCTCGATGTGGATTGGCAGGCGTGGCCGAGGACGTGGGCAGAGGTTCCTGACACGGAGTCCACGGAGGGAGCTGAGACCGGGGAGGGTGTGGGCTTGTGCTGGGGAGAGCCGGGACCTTCAGTGACCAGAGACCTCGGTCTGTGCCGGCCACCCCATCCCCAGAGGCTGAGAACTACCCCCTCCGTTCAATCTTCCTTCTGCATTGGAAGGTTTGGTCTTTATCCCCCAAGAAAGCACTGGTGCAGCCAGAGCGGTTGTTCTGGAATTTCCAGATGGCACCGTCCTCCCCGAACCCCACCCCCTGACTCCCCCAAAAGGTGTCAGTGAGCTGAGCACCAGGATGGACTGACTGGACAGCGGATGGCGCTGGGGCGGAGCTCCCGGGCCTTCAGTCTCCAGGCCCCACTGTCCCCGCATGATCGGCAGGAGGCAGCCGTCCAGTCGCAGGGCCCAGGGTCCCCACAGGGCTCTCAGAGAAGCCCTCACCCCACGAGGCCTCAGTGACTCCAAGGGGGCCAGCAAGACCTCGTGGCCCTCTGCACCTGCGAGCCTGTGGGCGGCTGCAGACGTTGCGGCCGGTGTGCGGGAGGAACAAGGTTGGAGGGGCGCCAGGTGTCTGGCTCAGCCCCCGCCCCCGCCCGCTCGCTCCTGCCCTGGGGGGCAGCTTCCCACATGTAGCACCCCACGTGGCCGGGCCTAGCGGAGTCTGCGGAATGTCAAGGCCGCGCAGAGGAAGTGAGCAGGGCAGCCAGCCCCTCGTGATGTCTTGCAGACCCTGGGAACCAGGAGAGACAGAGCCCACACCCCAGGCCAGGATGACGGCCGCGCTCCAGGTGGACCCAGAGCTTCCTGAGGCCATGCAGGTCTGGGGCTGGACCCGAGGGCATGAACAGGGCTGAACGAGAAACAGAGCAGGGACGGGGAGGCCCAGAAGGAGCCTGGATCCTCACAGGGGGCAGGGGGCACTCGTGAGCAGGCAGTCCCACCGCGTGTCTGGTCTGGAGACGCGTGTCTGGTCTGGAGACACGTGCAAACCTGGCTCAACCCTCCCCTGGCCGCTGGGAGCGGGTGTGTGGGCTCAGGCCTGAGGCCTGGCAGGGACGCTGTCTGGGAACTCTGCCTCATGGCTATGCGACTTGCCCCCTGAGCCTCCATTTCCTCATCTGTAAAATGGGTTGGAGAATCATGCTTGCCGCAGGGTGGTCACAGGGCTGTAAAATTAACAAACAAAGCACTAAGGCTGGGCCCTGGTTATCTGTCAGGGTTTCCTGCCAGAGGGAGACAGACACACAGACAGAGGGAAGCAGGACAGAGCCCAGGAGGAGCGGAGGCCTGTTGGGAGGTGGCAGCCAGGCCGGGAGAAGGCTGTGGCCCAGATTCCTCCGCCCTGCTGCTCTCAGGCAGGATACTCAGTTTGCTCACCTCCCGCCCCCCTTGCCACTCTGCACCCTGACCCCGTGCTTTCGACCCTCATTCTGGGCTCTGCCCTGCTCTGCAGTCCCCCTGCCTGCGGTGGCAGTGGGGCCCTGGGCCCTGTGGTCCAAAGGGGGCAACACTGTTGGGGTGGCAGGCAAGTCAGGGGTCAGGGGTCAGGGCTCATTGAGAACGACCTGGGAACGGAGCCACCCCCCTCACAGATGTCAAGTGGGGAGGGGGCACTGGGGCTGCAGGGAAGGTTGTGGAGGGGGCACGGGAAGAAGAGTCGCTGCCTGCCTCACATCACCCTGGGTGAAGGGGGCCCCCCCCATGCCCAGGGGCCCCAGAGCCCATGAGATGCCGTGTGGCGGGGAGCAGGCTGGAGGCGGAGACCAGGCCGTGACGCCGCTCCTGGGCCAGCTCTGTGTGAAGGCCGTGGGGACAGCGGTGGGGGGTGGGGGTGGGGGACAAGGGGCCTCTTTGCTCTCCCAGAAAAGGTCTTCAAGCTTCATGCGCAAAGTTGTTTGTCTACTTGGCGGTGACTGGAGTGTAACAGATGTTGAGACCTGGAAGGGGCCAAGCAAGGGGGTTACTTAGCAGCTTCTTAGTTTCAGCAAATCTCTTTTGTAGCTCTGATAAACGGGTGACCGTAGAAGCAGCATATAGCATCACTGTTCCCTCATGGTTCACATCAGCAAACTGACCTGCTGGGACTTCCCTGGCAGTCCAGTGGTTAAGACTCTGTGCTTCCACTGCAAGGGGAGCAGTTTCTTTTTTTTTTTTTTTTTTTTTTTTTTTAATTTATTTATTTTTATTTTTGGCTGTGTTGGGTCTTCGTTGCTGCGCGTGGGCTCTCTAGTTGCGGCGAGTGGGGGCTACTCTTCGTTGCGGTGCGCGGACTTCTCATTGTGGTGGCTTCTCTTGTTGCGGAGCACAGGCTCTAGGTACGTGGGCTTCAGTAGTTGTGGCTCGTGGGCTCAGTAGTTGTGGCTCATGGGCTCTAGAGCACAGGCTCAGTAGCTGTGGCACACGGGCTTAGTTGCTCCGCGGCATGTGGGATCCTCCCGGACCAGGGCTCGAACCCGTGTCCCCTGCATTGGCAGGTGGATTCTTAGCCACTGAGCCACCAGGGAAGTCCCAGGGAGCAGTTTCAATCCTTGGTCAGGGAACTAAAATCTCACGTGCCCTGCACATCAAGGCTCACCCCCCCAAAAAAATATTGAAAAAAAAAAACTGACCTGCTGCTGGTCAGTCTTTCTAGCAAGAATGTCCTTCCTCATTCTGGCCACCAGAACAAACTCCTATTCAGTCTTCAAAACCCCATGAGATCTGTACTCTTAAATTTTGAGCTTTTCACTGCATGCAATTATTCCTCAATAGAGGTAAAGACCTCGGAAAAATTAGTGAGGTAGGAAGTGCCTTCTGTTTCCCTCTCTGGGAGTCGAGGTTGAGTGGGAAGGTGTGGACAGTCTGGGCCCCTGGAAGAAACCTGTTGGGTTGACCATGAACCACCACTTGTCCCTCTGAGAGAAGTGGCTGGGGGAGGCGTTGTCACCACAGGCGTCCCCACCAAGAGGAGCTGTAGGGGGTCCTGCTTTCCTGTTGGACTGCTGCTCCTGGGGTCCTAGGCCGAGTCCTGAGTTCTGCCTGTGTCCCGAGGGACTGTGGGGACTCTGGCCTGGCCTTGGTGCCAGCTCCTGCCCCCTCTCCCCTCAAGGCCTCGCTGTGTCCATCTCTGCCTCCATGGCCATCCTGGGAGTGGCCAGGGAGGGGGTGGTCTCCACGGAAACATCCATGACGACCAGTCGTGGGTGGCTGCAGAAGGCCTCCTGATGCCATCCAGAGGCAGAAAGTCGGCCAGAAAGAGGCCACGTGGGGACCTGGTGCCAGAGTTTGGGGGCATCAGCTGGCAGGCTGCAGGGCAGCTGGGGGAGGCCTGGGCTGGGGGCTGAAGCTGGCAGGCAGAGCTTGGCTCCCTCCTAATGCAGCCCCTTGGCCCCCACATCAGCCTGGTGGTCCCGCAGTGCCCGGGTGCTCCCTGCCCAGGTGGCTCCAGAGGGCAGCAGTGACAGCCCAGCAGGAGGGGCCAGCCTGGGAACGGGCTGCTCTGCCACCCCCGTTTTCCCCACCGACCCCCACCGGCCCCCCCCCGCCCCCCCCCCCCCGGCCCACTGTTGGCCAGCTAGGCCTGGGGAGTGTCCCAATCACATGCTCCACCTGGCTGCATGTCCAGACACCACAGAGTTCAAACACCTGGCAAGCAGCAAGCAGGCCACGCCCAGATCAGTTCCCTCCGCAGCGCAGGGCTAGGCCGGCGGAGGCACTCTGAGGCTGCGTACAGAGCAGCATGAGTTTAGGGAGGCCCACATTCGTGGGATCCCTGTGCTCCGGCCCTGCACTCTGGGGTAACAGCACGAGTGATGAGCAGCACCAGCCCCTTGGACCCCCTGTGTCGCTCCATGCATCCCACCTGAGTGCCCATCACCCAGTGATGAGGTGGAGACCCCACCTCTGACTCTTCAGCCGCCCCCAGACAGCCTGATGGGGTTCGGAGGCCCAGGGGAAAGAGTGGAAGGGGAAAGAGTGTGCTCGCCCTGGGGCCGTCCAATGCTGGGGGTCCAGAGAGTGGAGATGGCTCTAGAGGCTCCTGGAAGTCAGAAGTGTGCTGGGGAGGGGGAGTTCTCACCTGGATAAACGGACCCCATGAGATGAGGGGGCCCCACCCCTCCTCCCAGAGGGGCAACTGAGGCTGACAAAGGCCAAGGTCTCGTCTGGCATCTCGGAGCCCAAGGTGGAGCCTCCCGGTGACCTGACCCCAGCCCCGACCCTGGGTTCTCCCAAGGAGGGTACATGGCCAGCTGTGACTGCTGTAGGCCCCAGGGACCGAAGACCCTCTGCCCACACAGTTCATATAAACAAACTGTGCCTCTGGTCTCTGGGGGTAGACTGTCCAGTGCCCCAGGGAGTGGGCAAAGCTGGCCTCTGAGGCAGAGGGCTAGACTGGCTCAGCTAGAGTCTGGTGGACAGTGGGGCAAGAGGAGGTGGGGTAAGAGGAGAACTTGGGCCTCTCAGGGGCTGAACAGAGACCCCCAGCTATGGTGCCCTGAATCACTCCTTTATTCCACAAGCACACAATGAGCGCCCGTGTGTGCCAGGCACTGCCCGACTGCCAGGGAGCATCGTGATGAGGACAGATGGGGTCCTGGGGACAAGGCAGAAAAGCAGAATCGAGCAAGGCAGGACGCCCCCCCCCGGCCCCCAACAGGAAGTGCAGATTGGGTGGACCTCAGGATTAGAGGTTACTGCTTCCACCGGCAATCCCTGCCCTTAAACCGAGTCTCAGGACTTCATCCTGAAGGTTAAGTAAGATAACACCCTAGTAAATGTATTAACATAGGATGAGCCCGGGGGGCTCTGAGGAGCAGAGTGGGGGAAATGGACACTCAGTGAGACTTAGAGCCACTGGGCCTCTGAGAAGAGGGTTCAGGTGGAGGCTTCCAGGAAAATCGTTGGGGGAGCAAGCCGGGTGCAAAGGCCTCGGAGGGGACCCCAGGAGCCCTGCGGATGGCTGGGGCTACACCCAGTGTCCCTGTCAGGGGCTCTTAAGGGCTGTCCCCCGAGTGTGTGGGTAGCATCCCCCCCATGTCTAGAGGATCACCGTGAGGGGACGGGGGGACCAGGAAAAGGTCACAGGGCACCACCGGCCAATGGGGGTGTGGGTGTCCCCCCCTTGCCTCGGGGTGGGCACTCGGAGATGCCAGGGACCCTCAGAGTCTGTCCTTACCTCCGCCCTAAACTGGTACTGGGCATCTGCTTGTCATGGTGCATGAGGTCTGATCCCCAAACAAAATATTTGGTTTCCAGGGTTGATGGCCTTGAAATGCAAATATTGCTTCTCTGTTTCCAACAAACAGTCACATTTGGGCTCCTGGAGCCCTGAGCTGCCTCCTGGCTGAGATAACCAGTGTCTGCTGGCCCTGCCGAGAGCCAGGCAGGGGTGGCCCCTCTACCCCCCAACAACCTGGAAGCGGTGCAGGACCCCCACCACCAATTTTGTGGGTAAGGAAATGGAGGCTCAAGCCCCAGGGGCCAGAAGAGCCCCCAGCTCTGGGTGGGGCCAGCCTCGGCTCCTTGAGGTTCGCTGGGACCCCCAGGCTCTCAGGAGGGGCCCACACTGGAGGGGGCTGCTGGTCCCCAGGTGCTTCTGCCCAGTCCACTGGTCACACTGGTCTGTCTTGGCCAGATGACCCTGCCAGAGGCTGTTCACAAGTGGGCAGGCGTGGGGACCAACAGACGGCAGCTCAGCACCGCCTGGCCTTCAGGGCCAAGACAAGGAGGGAGAGAGGCTCCCGGGGTGGGGGTGGGGCTGTGCACGGCCCTTGTGCCTGAATGGGTGCGAGCAGGGATGAGCACCCACCCCACCCTTCCCCTCCAGGACCCAGAGGCCAGCACACTGCCTGAACACGGCTGGCGGGAAGCCTGCTGAGGGCAGAGGTCAGCCCTGCTCAGTGGGTCTGGGGGCACAGAGGCCCGAGCCTGATGGGGTTCTCCAGCTCCCCCGTTCTGTCTCCTCACATCCCACCTCTGCCAGCATAGCCACCCTGAGCCCGCACTGCTGTGCTGTGTGTTGTGCGTTCCAGCCCCTCCCCACACTGTCAGGGCAGCACAGGGAGGCGCTGCGTGTGGATTAATCCGAAGACCCTCAGGCACGTGGGCTCTGCAGGTGAGGACTCAGGGATGACACAGAGGTTCCGCACCGAAAACCACCACGCTGTTTTCTCCAAAGGAGACCAGGGGAGTCTGAGGCAAGCTTAAGTGTCGAAATCTGCAAGCAGGTGTGGACTTTTGTTGTCCTGGCCCGGGGCGGGGGTGGGGTGGGGTGGGGGTACCTGCTGAGTGAGATGAAGCAGGAAAGGCTGCTTCCTTCCCACTCAGGACCTGCCAAGAGATTCATCTCAGAAAAGCAGAACTACTGAGCTCGGCAGCTCCAGCCCTGCTGGCAGCCCCTGAGGGATGGATGGGGGCAGTGGCAGAGGCACAGACCCCACCCACAGGGCCCTTCCCTGGGCTGTCAGGAGAGGGAGGCTCCTGGAAATTCCACACACATCCCTCCCGGTGCTGAGCTCCTGGAGCCCTCAGAGCGGCTGCATGGGCCCCTCCCCTGCCTGGAGCACCTTCTCAGGTGCCGCAGGGAGGATGGGGCAGGAGGGCCCAGGCTGGCCTCCCTCCCGGCCCAGTGGAAAAGGCGGGGGACCCCTGGGAGGATGCCAGGCCCATTCAGGCACTCTCCACAATCTCCACAGGACCTGAGGTGTCCTGCACAGCTAAGCCTAAAGAGCCCCTCAACCTCATCCAGAGCTCAGACATAAGAGGAGAGATAAACAACACATGGGGAATTCCGTGTCTCCGACACGGTGGTTCAATAGGGCTCGAGCGGGAGCAGCCTGGGCCCAGCCCTGCTCCCCGATCCTCCATCCCCCAGAACAACCTGTGTGGCCCCAGAGGAGAGGGCCGGCCGGGCGCCTCCTTGCTCAGGGAACACAGTCTTGGCCAGGATGCTGGGAGGCCCTGGGACCGCGAGGGAGGAGCTGGTGTCTGTGGTCAGCCTGCCTCCAGGTAGACAGCAGCAAAACCCCCAGGCCTCTGTTGGAGTGGGGGGGGGGGGGGGCTGCAGGGAGGGGGAGCCCCAGGCCCTGGGGGTGGGGATGGCTGGAGGGCCGCCCAAGGGCTCGGCTGGGCACCCGGGGCTGGGGAGGCCCTGCAGAGAGCAAATGGCATAAAGGGGTGGGGAGAGGGCTCCTTTGTTCCCAGAGCCTGGGATGCGTGAGACACGGTGGGCCTGGGTCCCAGTTCCCGCTCTGTCCCAGAGTGTGACTTCGGGTGACACAGGGCATGAGGGCTCCATCTCCAGGTGTGATGGGGGTGGGGGGGCCCTCACCCTCTCACTCTGAAGATGTCACTGGCTCTAATTGGGAGCATCACACCCGACCAGGTGAGCTCAGATCACATTTCACATGTGATGGGTGGGGCACATCACCTGCCGGCCTAAAATCGGGTTTCCACTTCTCAAAAAAGCCAGTCTGGCCTCCGACTGGGGCCAAGCAGCTTGAGACCTTGGCCCAGCACCACCGCTTGGCCTCCATCTCCTGGTCTGAGGCCACCCCAGACGCCTGAGTGCCAGGGATCACTCGGAGGCTTAAGGGCGTCCCAGGCACTCCTGGTGGTTGGGGCCCCATTTTCTCTTCCTTTCCTGGGGATTGGGCATCAGACGTTGAGCACGGAGAGTGGACCAGCAGATGCCTGCATCGACCAGGACCCCTCCCACTGGGGCCTGCAGCCCAGAGCCCTGCCAGGTGACAGGGGAGAGGCTGTCTGGCTCATCTGCAGAGAGGCCAACTCCTGCTGAGACACCGGGATGTCCTCCACCCACCATCCCCTCCCTCACACTGGCCTAGCTGGAGGTGCTGAAGGAGGCAGGACTGGCCTGTGTGGGCGTGGGGGCGCGGTGCTGGCAGTGGGGTTGCCACGCAACTGCCACATGCATCTGGTTGTGTCTGGGCTCCATGGGGTGGAGGAGCCCCAGGTTCCAGTAGCTGTGCTTAGCCACTTGTTAAGGTGGCAGGACAGGACCATGTCCCAGACGCCCTGGGTCCCCGGAGAGAACGCCCCATGCCCCCAGTCCTGCCCTCAGGAGAGGGTCCCAGAAGTTCTCCAAGCAGCTTAGAGCTGCAGGCTGGGAAGCTGTGACAGTGGAACTCAGGCCTGAGGCCTTGCTGCAGTCCCCTCTGCCTGGCCTAAGTGAGGGACAGTCCCAGCCCGGGGCCCAGCCGCTCCTGGTGGTCCTCAGTGGCAAGTGTCACACCAGTAGAGCCTCCCCAGCGTGGTGCTCTGAGCTTGACTCCACAGCCAGTGGGGGACCAGGGAGTGGTCCCCAGGCTCCCGAAGCCCCGGTTTTCCCATAAGTGCAATAGGTGTCCTTGTGGCCTGGTTGCACGCTGAGGATTTGGGGTGACCAGAGACAGCCCCTCCCTGGAGGCTCAGCACTGCCCTGGGGCACTGACTACTTGCCAGCCTTCCTGGAGGGTGAGGGCTGAGGGCAGTGGGGGTCTCCATCCAGGCTTGGGGACAGCAGGACATGGACACTGCCTACCAAGGTTTCAGCCTGGTCCACCCCAGTCCACTCCTTGTGGCCAAACCCCAGCACCTGGCCAGGTGAACTGGACAGTCCACCCTGCTGGGTGTCTGGGTTTTCCAGCACCTTCTGTGGTCCTGTTCCATCATGCACCCGGGCCTCCTGCCAACCCAGGGTGGGGGTGAGGGTGGGGGTGGTCCCTGCTGGCACATGGGAAATGTTGGGGGCCAGATGAGGGAGGAGGCTAGCCTTGTAGGAGGGTTCCACTGGCTGTGACCCTATCCATCCGTGGGTGCCACCGAGGAGGACCACCCCCCACCCTGCAGGCAACACAGAGCCTTGGTCTCCCCACCCATCATACAGGCCCCACCCCCTCTAAGCAGTTTGGAGGTGCCCTGATATGTGTCCCCGGGAAGCTCCCCAGGTACTGGGCTGTCTGTGCTTGGCCGCACACCTGGATTACCTCTTCCTTCCACGTCCACATCCTCACACAGACCAGGGCATCCCTGATCTGAGGGTGTCCCCCCAGCAGGCACTGAGCTCTCAGGCACCCCAGCCAAGGAGCGAGGCAAGCAGGGCCAATGGGGCCTGGCTGCAGGCTCTCCCCTGCTTGCATTCAGCATCCTGCCCAACGGTGGGTCTGGTCCAGGCCACACAAGCCCGAGGCCCTCCTGTAGTTCTGGGAGCTTCAAGGAGAGGCAGGAATCAGGAAGTGCCAGAGGGCGCAGATGTCAGTGTGTGTATGTGGGGGGCTTTGAAGGGGGAAGTGACATGATGACCCCCTTTGCCCTGGGGCTTCTAGGTCAGGGCCCTGGGGGGTAGGGGATCTCCGTGCCCCCCCCATGCCGGGCCTCGTTAACAGGTGGCTGCCTCTGAGGTCCATGTGGGGGTCTCTGCATCATGGGGACTCTCAGGTCTTAAGGATTGTCCAGGCACCGATGGGGTGTCGCTCAGTGGGGGTCAGAGAGCTGAGCTGACAAACTCTCCCTCCAAGGGTCCTGGAGGCACAGCCCTCCTCCCACTGGCTAAGGGCGGCCGGGTATTAGGGCACCTGGACACCCCAGGCCTTGGTCTGTCTAGAGGCTGGCAGCCTCACCTGAGCCTCCCTGAGGGGTCCTGGGTTTCTCGAGGCCCAAGTACTCGCATCTCCTGGGAGGAAGTTCCCTCCCCAGCCCGTGAAGTCGCAGCCCAAACCGGCAGATGGATGTGGGCTCAGGAGGTGGGGCCGCCACAAACATGAAGATTTACACACGTGAGTCAGACAGACCTTCTGTTTGTTGAGCATAAAACGCATACATGAGATTTCTAAGTGCAGCCCTCCCTCCAACCTCTGGACTGGGGAGGCTCACAGCCCCTACTGTCCCTCTGTGTAAGGCCCCGCTGCCATGGGTTTATTATTCCTTGGACAAACGCTGGGCTTGTACAAGGCCCTGGGAGCAGACTGGGTACACCAGAGACCAGACACTGTGGGGCCCTGGAAGAGCTGGTGGGGGGAACCCTGGGACTGGCACCCCGATAGCCGGGCCTCTCTGAGGGGTATTCAGAGGGAGACAGGGCCAAGCTGCATGTCCCCAGCCCTCTTGCATCCAGGTCTGCTCCCCATTTGGTGGCTCTGCTCACACGGGCCTTTGGGAAGCCCCTGCAGAACCCCCTGCACCTGAGAGCTGGGTCAGCCCTTGCCCCTGGGGAGGAGGATTCAGGGTTTCCGTCCAGGCTGAGACACTCCGCTGAGCCCACCCTGGAAAACATGGGGCAGCCCAAGCCTCTAAGCTGAGGGAGGAGGTTAATCAGGAGGTTAACCTGATGCACACCCCCATGTTCGGGGTAAACCAGCCCCAGCATCAGGCCACCTCACACACCTGTTGGTCCAGCAAGAGCTGCCCACAAGCCTGGAAGCTGTGTTTCCTCTCTCAGATGGGCACTCTGCCTCATCAGTGCCTTCCTGGTACCCACCTGCCTGTGTGTGTTTGCACGCCACCCTCTGAAGCAGTTTGTTTTAGTGTTTCATTGACCTGGCAGTGCGGAATCTCGAGGCAGAGGCCATGGAACCCATCTCCTCAGCTCCACACAGACCCCGGAGTCTCCGCCTATCACTGGCACCTCGTGAGGAAGGCGCCTTTCACGGGGGCTCTGAGGCCTTTGATGCCTCCAGGAGAACGGGAGTGGCTTTCAGACAGGCAGGAGGGGCTGCGGGCCATGGTGGTCGTGGGACACAGCCAAGCTCTCCCTACTCCCAACTTCACAACTCTGTCCTTCCAGAAACGATTTCCCAGCCACCAAGTCTCTGGAACCTTCTGGAGTGTTCTGGGCTGAGCTCGGGGGACAGACAGCTCAGGGCCGAGGTGGGGCCACTAAACCCTGACTCTCCCTATTGATCAAGGACAATTTCCGGATGGCAAACCCCATTAGGTCCTCACGTACCATTAAAGACATTAAAAATAACAATTTATCACTGATGCTGAGGCCAAAGCTCGGGGCAGGATGCTGTGCGCCTAACGGTGAGGGCGCCACTCTGGACGTGGGGGCAGGGATGTTGTGAATCTGGTCACCCCTGGCTTGAGGGGGGAACTTGTCTCCCTGGATAGTCGGGAGGGGCATACCTTCTGCTTGGGAGCTCAAGTCCACTCAGGGCCCAGGAAGCTTTGCTCTAGGCAATCCCAACCCCTACCTCATGGGCCGCAGGCGCCCGGGATGCCCAGTAAGCAGGGTGTGCTCCTTCCTCAAAGGTGGGGGGCCTGCCTCAGCCCCCACCCCCTCACCCCATTCCCAAGGCCTGGTGAGCAATTCTCCACCAAGACCAGGAGGCCCCGTCGCCATAGAAACAGACCACGTTCCCAGAGTAAACCACCACCATCTGTGTCCCTCTCTGGCCAGGGCTGGGAGTGGGTGGGGACAGGTGGCCTCTCCCCACTGGATCTGTTAATGAGACAAATAGGGTCAGGTCCCCGCTTGCACCGCCCCCCTGCGCCAGCTTCCCATTATGCAGGAATCAATCCTCCCCCTGACCCCATCTCCCCTGTTCCCCTGATGTGCCATGCTGGCGCCAGCCCCCAGATGGCCAGCAACATGCTGAGCCCAAGCCCATCCTGGGCTCAGAACCTGAATTAGCCACAAGCCAAGGAACACCAGGAGCCCCCAGAAGCTGGGAGAGGTGGGAAGGATCCTCCCCTGGATCCTGAGGAGGGAGCACAGCTCCGAGACAGCTTGCCTTAGAACTTTTGGCCTCCAGACTGCGAGAGAATGAATTTCTGGGTTAAGCCCCCAGGCTTTGGTCCTTTATTAGAAGAGCCCTTGGAAGCTAACATTCTACCTTAAATAATGGTTATCATGGTACTCTCCAACATGGACAGTTAATAATGTCTCCTGTAAAATATGAACAATGCATCTTTACATCTTTTGGTGTTCTTCTTGGTTTGTAATATACAAAGGAAACCTTGTATACTCAAGACAGCCCCCCACCAGTTCCCCCAGGACTGCAATGCCAGCTCTCCGGGAAGCAGTGATGCTCAGGTGCCTCCGGCCAGAGTCTCCCTCTATCTGTGACGCCGTGCTGGCCTGTCAGCTGGCCACGGGTGGCCAGAGCTTGGCCAGCTGGGCCAGGCTGGGCTGGTGGCTCGTCCAACCCACTCCAGGGTGGAGCTCATGCTGGCCAGTGTCCATCCAGCCAGCGGTGGCCCCTCTGGCAGTGGTCACGATGTCACCTGGAAGAGGGACACTGGCTCAGCCTGGTGGGGTCTCTCCACTTAATCAGCCTGTATACTCATGGGGCCACTCGCTGTTGGAGGCAGAGGTGTGGGCAGACGCAGAGGCCCAGCTGGAGGCCCAGGAGGAGCTGGGGCTGCCTGAGAGCTTACTGGAGGAGGGGTCCCAAGGCCGGTCCTGAGGATGGAGAGAGATGGGAGGAAGAGCAGCCTGGGGGAGGCCTGGGGGCAGAATGACCTGGGCTCTGAGGACCCACGAGGTCGGCCTGACCAGCAGAGGGGCTGGGGCTGGGGGCTGGCAGGGGCCATTGTGTGGGACAGGCACGCAAAACCCACCAGGAAGGAGCTTTCTGTAAATCAGGAGTAAATGGTGTTTGTGAGGACGAGGAACCAGCTCCCTTACAGAGGCATGGTCCCCAGAGCACCCTTCCCACTCTTCTCAGGAAAGCAAGATTTACAATAATGCAAAGTGCATTAGTGCGGCGGGGGCGGGAGGGGGTCTGGTCCCACCGGCTGGCGGCTGGGCTTCCTCACTGGCCTTTGTGTTGGCAGCGGGGCTGCGGTCGGTCGATGCCTTGGCTGATGGCTACTTAGAGCTGCCCCGGGTTGTGAGGGAGGGGCGGCGCTAATGGGGGGCTGGGAGCGGGCAGAGGCTGCCCCCTACACCCCGTGCCAGTGCGTCCTCCCTTTGTGGGCCTGCCTGGTTGGTGGGGAGATCTTCCCCCCTCCTCAGAGGCCACATCTGACCTTACCTTACCCACAAAGAAGACCCCAAGTCCTAGGAACCTCCTTGCCCTTCTTGGGGGACCCAGAGGGTGGACGTTAGCTGGGTCCGTGGTCATCAGACGCCAAGGTGCAAGGCAGGCAGAGATTGGGTCTCTGATGGGCTGGTGGGGTCAGGCCCGTCCAATCCCTCGCTAACTCCCAGAGATCCAGGCACACCCTGGGTGCTCACAGGGTCTTAGAAAACCAGCATGACTCACTGCCATTGGCGGGCAAGCGTCACCAAGTGCAGAGGGAGCCCCACCTGGATTCCATTGTCCACCTACCTCCCAGAGGTGCCCGGGCTGTGCAGACTCGGGTCTGTGGGGAGACCAGAGACGGAGGGCTCCAGCCTTGGCCAGGCCCAATTCAGGGCCTCCCCTTGGCCTCTGACGGGCTCAGGGCCTGGGACGGGGGCCTCCCTGTGACCCCCATGGCCCCTGTGCTGTGGCCCTCCAGGATGGTCTCCAGGATGGAGGCCTGAATGGTCCCCCGCGTCTCTGGGAGCACCTAGAGTTCAGAGGGCAGCAACTGAGCCCCTGCTTCCTGGGGTCCCTGTCACTGTTGGGACACTGTGTCTGCACTTACCTCTGGAGCCCCAGCTGGCCAGCCCAGGCCGGAGATCCGTGTCCCAGCTTGCCTCGGCCGGCCTGCCTGGGAAGGGACAACACCCAGGAGCTAAATTTACACCTGAGGCTGCTTCCCACAGCCACAGAGATGAGGAACTAAGGAGCTGAAACAGGGAGGCACACATTACCTGGGGACCATGCCTCCAGCCCTGGCCCCCGAGCTTGGAAAACCAGGCAGGGCTGGGGGCCATTGATGGAGGGTGCACATGAGCCCGGAGCAGGGCAGAGGGTGCAGGGCTGGGGGGCTTTGAGGGAAGGATGGGGGTGCCGGTGCGGGGAGGCCGGGGAGTGAGAGGTCGGCAGGATGGGAAGGGTTGCAGCTGACCCCTTGGCCAGGTCCTGTGGTGACCTTGCCCTTCTCCTCCAAGCACTTAACCGGCCGCTTGCTCCTTCTTGGAGACTCTGAGTGGCCCTGGTTCTCAGCTAAGTGGCTCCACGCCATGTCCACGACTCCCGCGAGGGCCTTTGGGGCTTGGTGTGCCGTCCAGCCGACGTCCTCTGTCTATTTTCAGGTCCTCTTTGGGCTAAGTGCTGGGTGGAGCCGGGCCTCCCGCCACAGTCCTGGAGGGGTTACATTGGGGCTGTTTGCATCCTTTCTGGGGCCACTGGGCTCCTGGCGCTGCCTCGGGCCTGACATTCCTTCAGATGCACTTGGGATGCCCTTGGCCAAAGACGCTGGGCTGGGGACGGGGCGGGAGCCGTCTCCTCTTTCTTGCTGGAAAGGTGTTGTCTTGGAGAGAAGAGAATCCTTTCTCTCAGCATCTCCCACAGGAAAAGCAATGCCCCTTCCAGGGTAGGGTCTCCCCGCCTCTGTGCAGTGGGGCCCAGGGCTGGCTTCTACCCACCGGATGCCAGCGGCACCCCTTCCCCTGGCGTTGTGAACAACCAAAAATGCTTCTAGACGTTTCCAAGGGTCCCCTGGGGCAGAGTCACCCCCAGCTGAGAGCTGCTGCTGCAGGGGGAGCATGAGGTGGTCCCATGGGGCTTGACCACAGAAAGGTGATGTGAGGGTCCCTTGGGGTCCCCTGTGTGGGGATGTTTGGGGCCTGGGGACCCCCCCAGTCACACTGAATGTGGGACCCTGACTCCTCTTGTCTGACGGGGGGCATAGTGCAGCCCAGCCCAATAGGCATTGGGCCCAGACCCCACTGCCAGCGTCTCAGTGTTACGGGAGGAGTGTCAGACTTCACCTACCTCCCTAATGGGTCCCAGAATCCCCCAGCACCAAGAGGACAGGAGCCCCTGGCCCACCGTGGCCTGCAGCCTGCCAGGCAGAGGGCTAGACACCTCATTGTAGTTACCCCACACCCAGAGAAGCAGACCATGGCTCCATTTTGCAGACAAGGCACAGAGAGCTTAGGGGTTTGCCAGAAGTCACACAGCGCTCAGGCGGGATGAGGGTTCACCTGGGAAGCCTGACTTCAGGGCAGCTCCGTGCCCTTGACCAGAGCCTCCAGAGGGGCCGGAGGAGAGGGAGGGGTGGGCGGGAGGCAGGGGTTGGGTGGAGAGTATGCATTCTGCACTGGTCCTCTGTGTCTGCCCTCCAAATGACCCCTGGGCTCTTATCTGGAGCCTGAACACCCCTAATCGGCTCGATTGCCGACAGAGGCATTTGCAGATGATGCTGCTGGAGACTCTTAACATCAGAAGCGGCTCCCTCGCCAACACTCCACTGGGACGGCCCAAGGTCACTGGGGCCACAACTTGCGGGGGTGTGGAGAACTGGGGGTGGGGAGTGTGGCTGCCTCAGGGGACTGGCCAGGAGGGGGGGGCGGGAAGGGGCAGGCCAGCCGAGGTCAGAGTTGGGGGGCAGGCATACCTGCTGCAGCCCAGGCTCCCCCGTGCAGTGGCGGAAAGGGGCCCCCTCTGATGCGCCGTCCAGGCCCCCGTCCCCCGGATCTCAGGGTCTGCAGCTTAGGGCCGGCCCAGGATGTGTTACTGCTGTGTGGCCCCAGGCCGCCCCAGAACCCCATACATCTTTCTTCCTGGGGCTGCAGAGGCATAGGATGGAGAGGGGGTTGTGAGCAGCCCCTGAGACCTGCAGAACGTCAGGGCGTCCAGGACAGCCAGCGCCGAGGCCCGAGACACAGGGCTCAGACAGGGTTCGGGCCCAAACACTAACAGTGTCAAAATGGTCCCTCTGTCCCCCAGATGGGGCCTGACCTCACCAATACCCCGAAAGGCCTCAGCCCAGCCCCGAGCTGCCTGGACCCCTCCTCGGGCCAGCCCCACTCCCCATCTCCCCGTCCATCCTCGCTCCCAGGAAAAGGCCTGCGAGTCCTGTTATTCCTGTTACAGAGGAAGCAAGAGGCTCCCACAAAGTCCCCCAGTTGGTGGGGGGCTCGGCAGACCCTGGACCTGCTCACGACCCAATGTCCAACACCCCCGCTGCCTCCACCACGACGCCATATCTGCCACCCCAGGACCAGGGCCTCCAGGATGGGGATGTGACCATCGCTGGTCAGTCCAGTCACTTGCACGGGGGTCTGCTGGGCCCAGCCTGGCTAAGGGGTGACCGGGCAAAGGCGCCAGAGCCTGCAGTCCTTCTGAGGCCAGCAGAACCCACCGGTAGTGGACACCAGCCTGGGGTTGAGGTGCTTGGACACAGGGCAGGCAGTGCAGGCGGTAGGTGGGCAGGCACTGCCCCCCGAGGCTCCCTGCCTGGCCCACCGGCTTCCACCTGTTCAGCCTGTAGGAGGCTACGAAGTTAGGGACCATCCTAAGACCCTCACTTCTGACCCCACTGCAAGCCCAGAGGTCCCCAAGACCACCCTGATGTTCCATGATTCTCCAGAAGGGCGCACAGCCCCATGATGCTCACGGGCACGGTTTGCCTTGGGGACAGAGCACTGGTGGACATGGGCCAGGGTGCGGGCCTTGTGGGGCAGGGTCCAGGCACCAGACACCAGACCCCTTGTTGTCCCCCCCACGGAGCCAGCACACCTTCCCCCCTGGCATGGACTGTGAGGGCACACAGGCAGTGCCAGCTGGGGGTGCTCCCCGAGCCGTGTCCAGGGATTTTACTGGGGATCCGGCGAGGTGGGGGAGCCCCGTGGGTGGGCAGGCAGGACAGCCCTGCGGGAGCCTCTCCAAGACTGTGCAGCTTGAGTGCTGCATCTGAGGCCACGTCCCAGCACCCCAATGCTCCCTGGGGTCTGAGAGTCAGGAGATGTCCTGACCTCACTAAGCCTCAGTTTCCTCGCCCATAAAAGGACTGGTTGGGAGGTAGGTTAAATCCTGCCCTGCCCATGGCAGGACCACACGTTTGTCCACTCCAGCTGGGCGTTGGGGCCCAGGTGATGGAGTTTCTATGGGTTCTGAAAGGCTCACCAGTAATGATGGGGCAGGGGTGGTGAAGGGGAACGCGGGTGCAGGGGGCCTGCGACCCCTGCATGTGCCTTGTGGCCACTGAGCTCCAGGGCCGGGTGGGGGCTGGGCTGGGCACCCTCTGCCCACCCTCCCACCCTCAGCCCAGGCATAAGCGGCCTCGAGACATCAGCCTGTTCCTGGCCCTGCAAAATCTCTTCTAAATCCTGTATTTAATTTTGTTCTCTGGGAAATTGTAGGAGGTTTTGGAGATAAAGCTGAGCTGATAAATCAGGGATTTGGCCGTTCTTGCAAAAACTCTTGGACTGGGAGGTGGGAGGCAGGCCCAGGATGCCTAAGTCAGCCGGGCCTGGCTTAGGAGTCCCCCCTCAGAGCACCCACAGGGCCCCCCTCAACAGGACTGAAGAGAGTCTACAGCTGGGTCAGCAGTCTCCCCAGGGTGATGGGCATGAAGGACACCAGGGTGAGCATGACACACATGGGGGTCAGACCCCAAGGAACACCCCCAAGGCGCTGTTAGAAGGTGGGTCCACCCACTGCAAGAGCCTGAGGGGCTGAATTACGTGGGGGAGGGGGGTTGCTGATGCTCAGCCATCCTTTGAACCCTCTTCTCAAAGTTGTGCTTCCAAAGACCCTTCCCCCGGGGGGTGTGGTGTCAATCCCTGCCCTCACTGGCTGCTCTGCCCTGGGCATGCCCCACTTAGCCAACACTGCCACCCCTGAATAGTCTCTTCCAACCTCCCACACATGTTGTGGCCAGTGTAGAGTAGAGTAGTAGGATGATAACCTCCCTCATTTGGGAATATATACCTCTTTTAATGTGACCCTGAATGACATTTGGTTTGTCAGCCTTGAAACCTGTTGGCTGATGTCCACCAGGGGCCTCAGAAATCCTGGTGGGTAGGGCAGTTCTTGTCTGGTTTGCCCATTATTATTGGATTTGTCTTTTTTTTTTCCAATTATTTATTTATTTATTTATTTTTGGCCGTGTTGGGTCTTCGTTTCTGTGCGCGGGCTTTCTCTAGTTGCGGCGAGCGGGGGCCGCTCTTCATCGCGGTGCGCGGGCCTCTCACCATCGTGGCCTCTCGTGTTGCGGAGCACAGGCTCCAGAGGCGCAGGCTCAGTAGTTGTGACGCACAGGCTCAGTTAGTAGAAAAAAATAAACAGTATTTTTATTTATTTATTTATTTATTTATTTTTGGCTGTGTTGGCTCTTCGTTTCTGTGCGAGGGCTTTCTCTAGTTGCGGCGAGCGGGGCCCACTCTTCATCGCGGTGCGCAGGCCTCTCACCATCGTGGCCTCTGTTGCTGCGGAGCACAAGCTCCAGACGCGCAGGCCTCAGTAGTTGTGGCTCACGGGCCCAGTTGCTCCGTGGCATGTGGGATCTTCCCAGACCAGGGCTCGAACCCGTGTCCCCTGCATTGGCAGGCAGATTCTCAACCACTGCGCCACCAGGGAAGCCCTGGATTTGTCTTTTTAATGGGAGTGGTGTTCAGCCAGCGGGCAGGTGATAGCTCGAACCCAAGAGTGTGCTCTGTGTTGCGAGCTGCCCACTTGGCCCCCTTGTCCTCCCTTTGCCTCTCACCTCTCCCTTGCATACACCTCGAGCTGGTTTCCTGCATTTCCTTAGCTGGGTCTGAGTTCCATTTACTCCAACAAAGGTTTGTGAATGCTGGGATGTGTCCCTGTCTCTGGACTACTGAAGGCAGAGGAAGGTGGAGGCCCGAGCCAATTCTGAGACTGCAGGAGGCAATCAGGGCAGACTTCCTGGGGGAGGGGTGAATTAGCAGGAAGGGGGTTGGAGAGCATTCCAGGATGGATGTGGATGTGGGGAGGGTGGGTATGCTGAAGACTGGGATGACCCAGGTCCTGGCTGGGCCAGGTTTTGCAGTAGTGACAGAGGTCTGGTCATCTTGGTGGCTTCCCACAGCAAAGGTATTTCAGGTCCCTGGTGGGCCATCCAGGGCCTGCCCCATGCCATCCTCACTCAGGGACACATCACCAGCCACCTTGGGCAGGGCAGGTGGAGAATCAGCGCCAGCTCTTTAATGCTCTGCCCATGAGTGACTCGGGTCACTTCTGCTCCCCTGTCATTGACCAGAGTGGGGCCCAGGGCTTCACCTAGCTTCAGGGGGCTGCTGGGGGCCCCCTGTGCACAGATGCGGGGCCACAGGCTGCTGCTGAACAGAGGATGCCGGGCACTCGGGGTCTGGCTCCAGCCAGGAGAAGAAAACCCCTGCTGTCCAGGTGGGTGCACTGGGCCCACCCCTAACCTCAGAGCCTGCAGGTTCCCCCACTGAGAAGCAGTGCCAGGGGGGCATGCCCTGGAGGAACAGACATCTGAGGTGGAACCCAGCCTTTGGCCCCTGCAGTCAGAGAGTGCGAGAAGCCTGGCGGCCCCAGGAGGAAACCTTTCTGGAAAGAGACATGATTTAAAATCTGCCTTGAAATTCCTGCCGTGAACTTTCTCCTAACATTGCCTCTGGAGACAGAAGTGAAGTGACCCATGGCAGCTGAGCATGGACAGCAGCAAGTTTGCTGCCCAGGGGCTGTTCCTGGACCCTGTGCTCTTGAGCAACTGCAGACCCCCATTCCCAGAAGGCTGAGGAATTAAAAGCAGGGCAGGGGCCGGCTGTCCAGAGAGGCCCCAGCAGCTGCCCTGGGAGAAGGTTCTAGAGTTGTCCAGTCCAGATGGATGCCAGCTGTGCGGCCTTGCCAGAGCAACTGCTCCTCTCTGGGCCTTGGTCTCCTCGTCTGTAAACGGGACCCAGCGGCACTCAGGGTGACTGTCCAGCAGATGCTGGGGCGGGGCCACCAGAGGCCCCAGGAGTGGGGATCAGCAGGAACAGGCCGGCATAAGCGAGAGTGGAGTGTGCGGCTCTGGACCCCATGGCTCCCCCAAAATTCCACCATTCAGCATGCTCAAGGGACATTCCTCAGAGCCCGAGGGTGGGAGTCCCGGGTCTCGGTGGGCCACGCGCTCCTGCAGGGGACAAGGTGGAGTGGACAGACAGGGACAGAGCCCAAGGACTGGGGACACCGGCTGTCCAGAGCCCCCGGGAGAGACACGGAGCAGGTGGGCCCGGCGCAGCTCCTTCCTGCAGCGTCTGCCCCAAGGCCTCCCTCAACGGAGCGAGGTGCTGCATCCGAGGCTGGTCCCCTTCTCCCCAGGGGCAAGGCACACGTGCACAGGAGAGGGCGCGAGCTGCCCACGTGTCGCGTTGAGGGGCGTTGGAAGGAGACACCCGGTGGGGAAGGTGACTCTGTGAGCTGCTTGGCATCCGATGCCTCTGCCATTCTGCGGGGTGGGCGGATGGAGTCCAGGCCCACTGGACAGTGGATGGAGGACCCCAGGAACGCCTCTCTCGTGGGAGCCCATGGAGACCAGGGCAAGTCCTCCCTTTGTGCTGCCTCCTCCTCGTGATGGCCAGGGCCTTTCCCAGCTGCCTGGCCTCCATCCAGCTCCTGTGGGCTGACTCCAGGTCCCGCTCCCTTGCCTGCTCTGTGCTGGCATCCTTGCAGTGGGCAGTGTGAACTCTCCCAGGCCTCACAGACAGCCTACCCATTCCGGTTCCAGGCTTCTCCCTTGCAACCTGACACATGGCTGCTTGAACTCCTCCACGGATGGGGAGTTCACTCTCTGTGGGAAGCACAACCTTGCAGCACCATGCTATGATTAAGTCACCCCACGTCTCAGGGCCCTCTGTTTCATGGACACATCTCAGGCATTGCTCATCTGTGTCCAGATCCCAGACACTCGTGTCCTTGGAATAGAATCTTCCTTGTGGCTCCATCGGCCCAATTGTTGGATACACTGCTTCTTTCCACTTTGTTCTCATCATAAATTTCACTGCTGTGCAGCTTGGTACAAGTGACTTTTTTCTTTTTTTAAAAGATTCCCCCTTATTTGCAATTCTTTCCTAGAACTGGATTTCAAGGGCTGGAATTGCCATGTCAGATGCAGGAGTGGCTCTCGACATCACCTGCCAGACTGCTCCCAGAAAAGCTGAGCCAGCTGGCCGGGCCCACAGGACAGACAAGTGTGGGTTCCTCCGCAGCCCGGCCTGCACTGGGTTTCAAACTGCTGTCGTTTCCCCTGGTTCGATGGGGGTGTGTTGGTGGTGGGAAGTCCTTCAGGTTGCTATTATTTTCAAGTGGTGTCTGGGTAATAAAAACAATAACACACTCTAAAGGATGGAAAGCAGTGTTCAAATAAAAACCTGATGCCCATGTTCACAGCAGCACTGTTAACAAAAGCTGAAAGGTGGAAACCACCCAAAGGTCCACCAGCTGAAGATGATAAACACAATGAGATAGAGCCACGTGGTGGAATATTACTCAGCCATGAAAAGAACTGAAGCACCGACACAGGCTACAACCTGGATGCACCTTGAAAACAGCTTGTGCAGCAAAAGGAGCCAGATGCCAAAGGACAACTATCTATGATTCCATTTACTGGAAACATCCAGAACAGGGAAATCCACAGAGACAGACGAAGACTGGGGGTTGCTGGGGGCTGGGGGAAGGGGGCGGGGAGTGAGTGCTAATGGGGACAGGGCTTCCATCTGGGGTGACAAAAAAGTTCTGGAACTGGATGAAGGTGGTGCTTGCACAGCCTTGTGAATGCACTAAATGCTGCCAACTTGTACACTTTAAAATGGTAAACATGGTAAATTTTCTGTTATGTGTGTTATACACAATAAGGAAGCAGTGACAGCAGTAACAAACGCTCCTTCAGGGCTTGCTCTGTGCCAGGCACGGTTCTTACCTCCAGCGGTGGCTCATTACTGCGATTTACAGATGGGGACAGGCTCTCCCGGGTCACCTCACTGGCGAGAACCCATCCGCGCCTCGTTCCTTACGTCCCTGGAGCTCTGTCCCGCTCCACTTCCTTGGGCAGAAGTTTCTCTGTAAAGCCACTTCAATAAGTATTCGCCCATCTGTCCTGTGCCCAGTGATTCCTCCTCTTCCGTCAAGAGCCAGACATCCACATGCCTCCTGCAGTTGGGGTCTACACGCTATCTCGTCCATTCTGGAGTTTTAAACCTTCTTCTAAAACCTGTTTAGGAGAACAGAAGACAAGATGGCAGAGTAGAAGGACCTGAGCTCCCCTCATGATCACACCAAAATCACAACTGACTGCTGAACAACCATCGATCAAAAAGGCTGGAACCTACCAAAAAAGATATTGTACCTCCAAAGACAAAGAAGAAACCTCAATGAGCTAAGACGGTAGTGAAACACGAGGGAAAGGGGCATGGCACAACCCTTTATGAATGACATAGCCATTGTGGTTATGACCATAAACTGGTTAGAACCGATTAGGCCCAAGTTGGCAGAAGATTCGACCTCCAGTAGACCTTGAGCCTCTTTATATGCTCATCGTAATACATTAGCTAAATGACACGCCCACAGGTGCCAGGACAATTCTGAGGCTGACCATCAAAGGCCAAAAAGTGGGCGGTGGCCCAATTCCTGGAAATCTGCACCCCTTCCCAGTTGGAATAACCCTCCCAAGTCATTAGCCTATGAAACTACCCAGCCCATAAAGACTAACCACACCATATTTCCGGGCCTCTCGCCTTATGAGATGGCCCACACTCTGTCTTTGGAGTGTGTTTCTCTCAGGGCCGGCTGCTCTCACTTTCCAAGAGGACCCCATGCTCTGGGGCTGCTCTCGCCTTTTGAGACAGACCACATTCTGTCTACAGAATGTGTATCTCTATAAATAAATCCACTTCTTGCCTATCACTTTGCCTCTCGCTGAATTCCTTCTGTGCAGAGACATAAAGAGCCTGAGCTTCATTAAGTCCTGAGACCAGGTGTGTGTCAATTAAAAGACAGTGGTTTGAGTCCCAGCCTGTGGGTTCAAGTCCCAATCGGGTTTTGGCTGGGTTCAAATCCCATGTGAGTTGTATGGTTTCAGTAGGAGGGGGCACTCACCATATAATCAAATCCCATACCTGCCAGGTGGGTGACCCACAAACTGGAGAATAATTATATAGCAGAAGTTCTCCCACAGGAGTGAGTTCTAAACTCCCCATCAGGCTCCCCCAGCCTGGGGGTTTGGCATCCGGAGAAGGAGCCCCCAGAGCATTTGACTCTGAAGGCCAGCGGGGCTTGATCGCAGGAGCTCCACAGGACTGGAGGGCGCACACACTCTTGGAGGGCACACACAAGGTCTCCTGCACCAGGGCCCAGGCAGTGACTCCACAGGAGCCTGGGATGGACCTACCTGCTGGTCTTGGAGGGTCTCCTGGGGAGGTGGGGGGCGGCTGTGGCTCTCTCTGGGGTCATAAAAACTGGTGACGGAAATGTCCAGGAGTGTTAAACTCTCGCTGGAGGCAGATCTCTTGCTTGGGCCATTAGCACCAAGACCTGGCCCCACCCAACAGCCTGTAGGCTCCGAGCTGGGACACCTCAGGCCAAACACCAACAGGACTAGAACACAACCCCACCCATCAGCAGACTGCTGCCTAAGACTTCCTGAGCCCAGAGCCACCTCTAGACATGCCCCTTGACCTGCCCTACTTACCAGCTCCTCCCACCAGTGGGCAGGCACTGGGCCCTCCCCTCAGGAAGCCGGCAAAAGCCTCTACACCAGCCTCACCCACCTGGGGGCAGAATCCAGAAGCAAGAAAGCTAGACTCTGGCAGCTTGCAGACCAAATCCACAAACAGCCCAGAACCTACCCTGGGACCAGCTGGCCCCTGACCCTTGGGTGATGAGAGGGGGCATGCACTGCGGGGGCACACAGGACGAACCCCTATGGAGGGCCAGTTCTCCAAGGTCGAGAGACATAACTACCCTTCCACATACATAAAAATAAAACCCGTTTAGCTCGGACATGTGTGCAGTTAGTTCCGGAGAGCAGGGTTCCCGAGTGGCGGTGAAGGTTGAGGGCATGGTGTCCACCTTCCAGCCCCCTGCTGCTCGACAACCATCAGCTCCTTGCCAGCCCCCTCCGGGGTGGGTACCCAGGACCACCTGTTTCTGGGCCCTCCCAGCCTTCTCTTCCACCTGTGGCCACTTCTCCACTCAGACGGCCACAGACCTCACCCAGGAAGGACCTGAGGGCGGGAACAAGGCCAGGGGGTGAGGCCACCCCAACAAGTGGACAACTGTGCCAGGAGCTGCACACACGCCTCCCTCCATCCTCACATACCACAAGGGAGACTGCCCGAATCCCTGTTTCACAGATGGGGAAACAGAGGCATGATCCCGTGATGGCTCCCAGCCACGCAGCCTCTGGGTGACCAGGCCCCGGCCACCTGCAGCTGCCACATGTAGCGCCCACCTCCGGGCGGATGAACTGCGTCCCGCGTGTGATGTCCTCCCTGGTGAGGCGTGGGCAGGACAGTGCTCGTGGCCCTCAGCCCTCCTCCCCCCACCACCCAGGGCCAGGCCGGGGAGCCGAGCCAAGTGAGTCCTCAGCTTGTCAGACTCCCTCTCGTCCGCCCGGCTGCCTGGTTGAGGGACATCGCAGGGAGCCCACCTCGGCCGGGGGCCAGGCCTCTGACTGCAGCCTCGCTCCCGCCTGCCTGCCTGCCCACGCTCAAGTCCTGTCTGCTTGTCCGATCCTGCAGCACCAGTGCATCTGCCGGGCCTCACACCCCCCAGGGAAGGGGCTCCACAGCCGCCTTGGGGGTCAGACCACCCTCATGCCCCCCCACAGCCTTGGGGGTGCCTGCCCCCATCTGGACTATGTGCCCTTCAAGCCTCAGCCAAGGGGACTCTTCCTCCAGGAAGCCCTCCTGAGCCCCCGCCCCCTCCCCCTTGGCCTCCTGTCCACACTCTGGGCTGCTGGACCTGGAAGAGTGGACCTGTTCATCCTCCCCTCCTGCATGTGGGGCCCCCCCTTGCTCCGTGGCTTCCCCAGCATCCACTGTGACTGTGGCCAAGGCCGGGCTCAGGGCTGTCTGAACCGCTCCAAATCCTCCCGTTATTAAAATGTTCCACTGGTCCCAGGAGAGACAGGTGAGGAGGCACCTCCTGCCTGTGCCTGGCAGGTGGTCTGCTGGTGGCCAGAGGCTCCTTGAGCTGTCATTTCAGGTGGGAGAGTGGGGAGGGCGTGGTGCGGGTGTGTGGTCTGAGGAGGTCAGATGGCTGAGTCTCTGCCCCTGGCATCTGAGTGACCTTGGGCCCATGGCGGCTACCTGGGCCTCTCAGGGTGAGCTGCAGGCTGTGAAGCTGAGCAGAAGTGACAGGCTCCTGTCTCCCCATCTGGCCACTTCCAGGCCGGACCGCGAGTGAGCAGGGGCCTTGGGCCAGGGGCAAGCTGGGCTGGACCCAGCAGGAGCCCTTCTCACCAGGCTCATCCACTACTGGTGCCCACAGGGGTCCCCAGGGACGGTGACATGGAATGGGTCAGAGCCGTTCCAGAGTGACCCTGCTGTAGGCCCTGTGTGGGGACGGAACCCCAGGCCTGGGACAGGGGGTGTGTGTCTCCTGGGCTGCCCTGCGTCCTGGTTATCCTTCTGCACAGCTGGAGTCAGTGCTCTGCAGCCACCTCCGGACTGTGCTGCAGGATGCCCGCTGGGAGCTTGGGGTGCGGGCCAGGGCAGCCTCTGGACCGTCCTCCAGGTGGGCCCTCTTCCTCCTAATCATCCTTGTCACAGGGACGCCCGTGATGGAGCTGTAGCCCTGTCCCCCATCCCCTGCTGGAAGGCCTATCTGTGGCCCAGGTGAACTTGGCCCTGCCCTCCCCGTGTTCGGGCCCTGACCCGGGGCTCAGTTGAGGCAGAGAGCCCTCCATGGCCCCCAGCTGCTAGGGGCTCAGCTGACCTATCCAACTCTGAGTCCATAAAAGGGGGCACTGGGGTCAGAAGGTCCAGCCACGGGGCGCAGAGGGCCCAAATCGGGGACCCTGGGCATGCCCCCTCCCTGCGAGGGGCTTCCCCTAAGATTCCGTGACGCATCCTCTCTGAGCTGCTCCCCCTGCTGGGTCCTGGGGCAAATGCCGGTGGCCTGTGTGCCAAGTCTGCCTGCTGCCTCCCAGCTGTGCTGCTGGGGCCATGGCTCAGTGTCCCCTCTGCACAGAGGGAGAGTAGCTGCCGGGCCCCCGAGGATGCCAGTGCAGGCCTGACGGCGAGCTCTCAGGAAGGGGTGTCATTACCCCGCCATCCTCTCCCTCCCTCCTCATCTGCCCCCTCCTGTCTCAGTTTATCCAGAAGGATCAGGCCCAGGCCTGGGAAGGGTTTGTTAAAAGGGCCGACCCCAAGGGAGGAGCACGCTGGGGGGCGCCCTCCAGAGCTGCCCTGGGAGGAGGGGAGTGTCCCATCCCTGGGGGCGTGCAAGCCGTCTGGAGGGGAGCGTTGGGGCCTCAGGGCTTTGTTGACCCCACCGCAGCCTCTGAGCCACCGCCTGAATGCTGCTGGGGAGAAGGGTGCTGGGCAGTCCCGGCATGTCCCGAGACTCTTTTCCCGACGCTAATGCAATTTGGAAACAAATTTAATAAATCAATGCACCTGCCTCTGCATCCTGACACGTGGCTGCACCCACCTGCCTGCACAGACCTTGCTCACCTCAGCCCCTGCAATGGGAATTCACCCCCAGAGACCCTGCAAGGCTGGGTCGGGGAGGGGTGCTGTGTGGGGGTGGGAAGGGGCCAAGAAGGGCGCTTGTCACTCCCAGCACCGGGCACCAGGCCAGCCATTTCCTGGCCTCCACTCAGGCCATGCCCACAGCAGCTCCATGCAGAGGCCGGTGTAACTTCACTCCCCAAATGGGGAAACTGAGGCTTGGGGTGCGGGGTTGGGGGGGCCTCCTGTCCAGCCACGTGGTAAAGCGCAGGGCCTGAGTCGTCCCAGAAGTCTTCATCCCATGAGCGCCACTCGCCTCTGGACTAAAGGCTGGAGACCGTGGGATCTACTGCTGTCCAGGGTCAGGGCCAGGTTGGCCCAGAGCCCCGCCTTGGGGACCATGTCCTGTCACAGGGAGAGTTAGACTGGGACCCCCACATGCGAAGAGGGCCCCCTGCCGGCCCACCCGCCACACCCCAGGGTCGTTCAATGTCAGGGAGCTCGGTTCCAGTCCCACGTGTTCTGCCCGGTTCCCTGGGTTGGACCCCGGGCAGGTCCATCCTGTTCTGGCCACAGGGGAAAGATGGTGTGTAAAGAGCAGGTTCTAAGTCAAAGGTGGACAGTGGTCCCTCCCGTGGTTCCCCCCAACCAGCAGGCCCTGTGTATCCACTGCCACCTGGGAAACTAAGCACAGAGAGGCTCAAGGTGGTTCCTCAGGCCATCAGCCCCGATGATGGGCTCTGGGTTGGGGGAGGTCTTGGGCTGCTGTCTCCAAAGCCTACATTTTTTAAACACCTACTGTGTGCCAGGTGGTACAAATGTCATCCGTCAAGTGAGGGGTGCCAGTGCCAAGGGTCAGGGCCCTGGGAGGAGGGCATGGGGGCCCAGGCCAAGGGCAAGCCCAGGCTGGTGAATCTGAGGTGCTCCAGGGGCTTGTGTGGCCCAAGTGGGGGATGGGGCAGCCGTGGGAGAGGTGGAGGGCCAGGGACCGCGGGACTGTGCTGGGGGTGGGGTGTGGATGTCCTGTTACGAGCACTGGTGGGTCCATGGGATGGGTCAGAGTGCGAGGTGCCAGAGGTCATCCAGGCCACAGCGTTGCCGGCTGGGTTGACTCAAGAGAACCCCAGAAGCCGCTGCCGGCAGCTGCACAGTATTTCACGGCCAATGGCGCCCTCTGCTGGCCATGTTGGGCATCGTCCTGACACTTAGGCTCCCAGCCCAGGATGTGGAACTTAGAGATGTTCACCCCTCCCCGCGGACCAGAAGACACACACCAGGCTCTGGGTGGCCTTGGGGACACTGTTCCCAGGACAGGACCTACCTACAGTGTGGGGAAGATTTGGGCATCTGATTCAAGGTACCCACTGGAGGCTGAATTCAACTCCCCATCAGAGACACCTGTGTGCCCAGGGGGACAGCCCCACTGGAACCAGTAAGACACAGGAGACAAGAGCCTGGCCTCAGGTGTGGTCCAGGTGCAGTTCCTCCAGGCAGGTGTCAGATGTAGCCAGGACAGGTGGGGCTGGGGGCCTGCCTGGCCCTTTAAGAGGGCCGCGGTGGTGGTGGGGGATCCCTGTTGCCTAGCAACAGGAGGGCTTGGTGTGTACCTGTCTACGAGACCAGAAGACATGTCCTGCTTGGGGACAGAGTGGCCGGAGCTGCCCTGCTGACTGTGCTGAGCGGCCCTCCTCCCTCTCCCCCCCAACCCCGTGCCCGGGCGCACCATGGCGCAGACAGATATACTTCTGACCAAGGAGCCCGCCCCGCAAACGGTGCCAGCATGCCAGCTGCCCCGCAAGCTGTATGATGTGGCCCGAAACACAGGTGCCCACATGTCCTCGGGCCTGGCCACCGCTGGTTTCCGCACGGCCAAGTACCTGGTGGATGAGTGGTTCCAGAACTGCTATGCCCGCTACCACCAGGTCTTCGCCGACCTCGACCAGTCGGAGCGGCAGCACCACGAGAGCCAGCAGCTGGTGGCCGAGACTGAGGCACTGGCGCAGCGCACGCAGCAGGACTCCACGAAGAAGGTGGGCGAGCGCCTGCAGGACATGCACTGCTGGAAGTCGGAGCTGCAGCGCCAGGTGGAAGAGCTGGTCGCAGAGACTGACCTGCTGCTGGCCCAGAAGCAGAGGCTGGAGCGCACCCTGGATGCCACGGCCGTGCCCTTCTCCATAGCCACTGACAACCTGCAGTGCCGGGAGCGCCGCCAGCACCCCGACCTTGTGCATGACTGCGTGGAGATGGAGCTGCTGAAGGTTCGGCCCCTCCCAGCCCCCAGAACTGCAGACTGGGCCGCCCCACCTCTCCCCAGGGAGCAGGACCTTCCCTGGGCTGAGAGTGGGCACCGTGTGCCCCACGACACAGCTGGCAGAGGCCTTGGTGCCCATGTACCTCGTGGCTGCACACAGGCACAGAGAGCCTGCTCCCCTCAGCACACGCAGGGACACACAAGCACATGCCCAGGCACAGAGAAGGTGGCTCTGCTTGTAGGTGGGGGACCAGAACTGACTGGGGCCGCCCCGGCTGGGGGCAGGGGCAGGGCTCAGACCACCCATGGGGGAGGTGCCGTCCTTGGCCCCAGGAGGGTGCTGGGTCTGGCCTTCCCACAGTCTGGTCCTTATAGTGGGTGCTGGGCAAGGCCTTGCTCCCTGCAAGGTGGGCCCAGCCAGGACATGCTGGGTTGGGGGCACTGTGGCCTGGGGGCAGGTCCCAGCATGGGGGTTGAGCATGGTTGGGGGCAGGGGCTGAACTTTGGTGCCTATCCACTCACCCTAGCCCCGGGTCCAGGGTTCCTGCTCTGCCCCTTGCCCCATTATGGCTCCCATGTGGGGGTGAGGCAGGGCCCAGGCCATGGCAGCATTCATACCTGGAATGTGTATTGGGACGTTTGCCTGAGGCTGAGACAGTCAGAGGCCACTGAGGCAGGGCGGGGACTGGCCAGTTCCCCATAAGCCCTGACGCCCCTCCACACACCTCCGAAAACCAGGAGGGGCCTGAGCTGAGACCCAGGAGTGGCTAACTGAGGTTGGGATGTGGTTG
The DNA here is from genome assembly GCF_002837175.3 of Physeter macrocephalus. Taxonomy (NCBI): domain Eukaryota; kingdom Metazoa; phylum Chordata; class Mammalia; order Artiodactyla; family Physeteridae; genus Physeter; species Physeter macrocephalus. Next base: position 47,579,199 of record NC_041227.1, on the reverse strand, counting down.
GGTCATGGTGGTACCTGCACCCACTGTGCGGTCCCTCAGTCACCCCTGGGTCCTGGCACCTGCTGAACAGCCCCTTTGGTCACCCTGGGTCACGCAAATTAAGCCTGACCCTGAGTTCCCAGAGGCAGAGCCCCCCATGCCCGTGTTGGAAATCCAGCCTCAGACCAGTGTGCAGGCGTGGATGGGATAAAGGTGGGGTGGGGGCCACATGCATCCCACAAAGAGCCCTTTCCCCTCCGAACCTGGCAGGACCTGTCCTTGGGGAAGCCCCCAAAGGATCAGGGAGTCACCTAGGCCAGGCCCCTGATGCTGGCAGGGAAGAGCCTCACCTGCGAACAGGCTGCAGGCCACTCATGAGATATGGGGGAGACAGCCAGCCAGCCCAGGTGCCCGGAGACCCCCTGCAAACCCCAAGCTCAGGCCAGAACCTTGAGTACCTCCTCCTGGCCCCAGGCCCTTCCTCTGTCTCCCCAACATCCCACCCTCACACTCATTCACTCAAGAACCTCCCAAGGCTCTGGGGGTGAACCCTCTGCCCTGAGCCAGGTCCCCCGTCCAGTAGTACATGGACAACAGAGGGGCCAGGACAGAGAGATGGACGCACGGGTCAGAACTGGGCACACAGGGTTTAGAGACCAACAGAGGAGAAAATTCAAATCAGGGGGAAAGAGTTTTTCCTGCCCAGAAAATGAAACTGTCAGGGTAGCAGGAGGAAACACAGGGTTTCCCCTTGTGTCCTTTGTCTGGGTAAGGCCTCTCTGAGTCCAAGGCCCCAAGGGGCAGCCTCAGAGGGGCTCCTGGTCCCCAGTGGCCGGGGTCCTCAAAGGCTGTCGCCAGGCTGTCCAGGGGCCAGTGGGCAGGCTCGTGCCCTCAGTGTCTTGGGCAGGCTGCAGGGGTGGCCCCAGAGCCCAGGGGGTGCTAAGTGCCCAGCAAGTGGGAACCACTTCTGGGTGATCCTCCCCACAGCCCATAGAAGCCCCCAGAAGAAATGACCCACTGCACCACCCCAAACAGCCCAGAATAAATCTGGCGAGAAAGCCGGGCTCATCTCCCATTTCCAGGAAAGAAGCTGGGGCCCAAGGCCACCAGCAGAGGTCAGGTGCTGGCAGAGCCCCCAGTTCCACTGGGGGTCACCCCAAATCTCAGCTCCTCCTAGAGGTTTGAGAGGCTGCCTGTGGGCCCCACCAGCCTGGCTGTCCTCAGACTCTTACCAGGGACGGGGGTCTTCTTCCCCAGGAGGCAGACCTCATCCGGAACATTCAGGAGCTCCTGAAAAGGACCATGATGCAGGCCGTGAACCAGATTCGGTGGGTCTGGGTGGCCTCTAGGGCTGCCCTCGGGATGTCCCCTACCCTTCAGGCTAGCTATGGGCAGGAAGTTGGGGTGACCCGGCCCTGAGGCTCAGAGAAGTGAGGGATTGTCCCTAGTCATAGCCAGGAGCAAAGGGCTGGGTAGAGACACTGGGCAGGTAGGGGTGGCAGATTCCTGCATGGCCGAGGGGCCTGGGCATCCAGAACCCAGGCCAGCATCCCAGGGCCCACCCTGCCGCTTGGGGGGCTTACCCTGCCCTGCACTCAGGTGGGCCCAGCTCCCCACCTGCACAGACGCAGGCCCTGCCTGCTCTCCCCAGGATGAATCACGAGCACAAGGAAACGTGCGAGATGGACTGGTCCGACAAAGTGGAGGCCTGCAACATCGACGAGGCCTGCTGCGGCTACCACAACCAGAGCACCGACTTGCAGTTCTACCCGCACTCCGCCAAGTTCGAGGAGAGGTGGGGTCTTCCGCAGGGGCTGTGCACAAACACCCAGCCCCCACCTACGAGATTCCCACCTGGGCTCCTAGTCCCTCCGCTGGGGGTCCTTTGTGCAGCTCTTCTGCTCCTGGGGATGGGCAGGCGAGCGGGACCTCCGCCCAAGTGCCCGGCACACACGGTTCACCACAGGGGCCGGGGTTTGCGGCGGAGGCAGGACCCAGGGTCGGGGGCCGCCTGAGGCAGGGCGGCTGATTGCAGCTCCGCATAAGGCCGGCAGGGGGCGCTCGGCCACCACCCATCGCAACACAGCCCCGGGGTGGCGCAGGGCCCAGGGACATAGGAGGCACTGGGGCGCGGGAACCACCGGGAGGCGCAGGAGGCACGGAAGACACGGAGTGGGGAGCTGGGGGCGCGGGGCTAGCGGGGCGGAGCTGGGGGAGCAGGAGGCCCGGGGAGCGCGCGGGGAGGCGCTCCGGGTGGCGCGGGGGGCGGGGCGAGGAGTGGCGCTAGGACTGGGGGTGGTCGTTTATGCTGGGGCGCAGGGGATACCGGGCGCGGCGGGCGCGGGGAGGCCCTGGTGCAAACTGGAGCCATTGGCAGGTGCCCCCACCGACCGCGGTGCCCGCCCACTCCCTTCCCGCAGTGCCTCCACGCCGGAGACCTGGGCCAAGTTCACCCAGGAAAACCTGTACCGCGCTGAGCGCGAACGCCTGGCCTCAGTCAACCTGCGGAAGCTCATCGATTGCATCCTGCAGGACACATCCGAGGACCTGCGGCTGCAGTGCGACGCCGTGAACCTGGCCTTCGGGCGGCGCTGTGAGGAGCTGGAGGACGCGCGCCACAAGCTGGAGCACTCCCTGCGCAAGGTGGGGCCGCCCAGGCCACGCCCATCCCACGTCAGACCACTCCCACTCCGCAGCCAGGCCACGCCCAGCCCACGACCTGGCCTCGCGCAGGACAGCCTCTAGGGCTGGACATCCCCTGGTAACCACAGAGGAAGACCAGGCCCAGACCGGGTAACCCAGACCACCCCTCCCCCAGTGGCCACTATGCCTTTGTCACGACCTGGCCTGGCTCCTGCCCCTCCTTGGCCCTGCCCATGCTGAGGGACCCCTGAGGACCCCCACTCCTCCCTGGGCCCCTATTAAGCTGATGAGAAACCAAGTGACATTTGGGGGTGGTGGCATTGTCACTGGAGTGACTGACCAGGGGGTGCTGCAAGCAGGAGCAAGGAGGGTGGAAGGAAGCCAGGCAAGGGGCCTGGCTGCCTAGTGAGGTGTCCCCGGTGCTGACCCCTGGCCCGGCAGGGCTCTGACCCTAAGCTCTCAGGGTGACCTTTGCTGCCTTTGTCTCTCCAGCTCCGACCAGCGTCGGGGGCTGGTGACCACAGGGCTGGGGGCTCTCAAGCCAGAGCTGCTGTGCCACAAGCTTTGCTGTCCGCACCGCCCCTGGGCCTCTGGGTGCCCATGGGAGGGCCGAGGTGGCCGTGCACATCCTCCCCGCCTCCACTCCTCCCCCAGAGCCAGCGGACAGAGCCGCCTGCTCGACGTGGCACAGGGCTTGGGGTGCGGTGGGGGAGACCCACAGGGACTGTCCTGTGTGCAGACACTGAGGGAGATCATGGACCAGGAGCACAATGTCGCAGCGCTGAAGCAGGCCATCAGGGACAAGGAGGCGCCTCTGAAAGTGGCCCAGACCCGCCTGTACCAGCGTTCCCACCGGCCCAACGTGGAGCTGTGCCGAGACGCTGTCCAGTTCAGGTGCCTGTCGCTGCTGGGGCCGTCCTGGGCTGGACCTGCTCACCAACCACCATAGGGCGCTGTCCACCCGCCTCCGGGCTTTCCTCAGCCTCTGGGGCCCCCTTGAACCCCTCCCCCCACCCCCGCACACAGCCCTGCAGATGTGAAGAGGAAAGACACTGGGCCCCACACAAGCACAACACACACACACACACACACACACACACACACATACACACACACACGGTTCCCACGTCCCCAGTCCTGCCCCAGCATGACTGGATGCTATGCGTCCCTTGGGGGACACTGTGCCAGGCTCCGAGTGCCAGGGGCGGCCACACTCCCTGCTTCACCCTGGTGAGGAATCTCAGGGTCTGGGAGGCAGAGCTCCCCAGGCTACACGGCAGCCCTGACCATCCTGCTCGTGGCCGTCCACACCACCAGTGTCACGGTTGACACACCTCCCTGCCTGAGGCGTAGGTGGGGTCACATCTTCTGTTTTCTAACTTATTGAGCTCGCAGTCGCCTTGTAAGCAGAAGTGCCCCTGCCTTGGGCATCCCTCTTTCCCTGTCCCTCAACTCCTTCAGAAAACTGGGGCCTCACTCGGCTCCAGGGGCGCCCATCTCACTTCCAGATGCCAGGAATAGAGGAATAGAAGTTCATGTGGTGTCCTGGCCCGGCCCTCTCCCAGCATGGCTGCTGGGTTTCCCTCTGGGCCTTTTGGGGGCCCTTCTATGGCCAAATGTCTTGACCAGGACCCCCAACAAGGGCCCCCAGGCTTTGACCTTGGGCCTCACTCTCCCCACCCAGAAGGCCAGGTGTCCCAGGGCAGCCCCAGCTCACCCCTCCCTCCCACCCCCGCAGGCTGGTGAGCGAGGTAGAGGAGCTGAACCTGTCCCTGGCGGCTCTGAGGGAGAAGCTTCTGGAAGCAGAGCAGTCCCTGCGCAACCTGGAGGACACGCGCATGAGCCTGGAGAAGGACATCGCTGTCAAGACGAACAGCCTCTTCATCGACCGCCAGAAGTGCATGGCCCACCGCACCCGCTACCCCACCGTCCTCCAGCTGGCCGGCTACCAGTGACCGGGAGGGCACCCCCGCAGGTGCAGGGACCCGTCTCCCCCTCAAATAAAGAGCATGTTAGCTTTCTACTCAGAGAGTGTACCTGGACAGGTGGGCTTTGCCTGTGGACCCCATGTTTCAGCCATGGGGGGCCAGGGGTCTCCTGGTTGGGTTCCCCCAGTCACCACCTGGGGAGAGGGGTCTGCCAAGAACCTTCAAGGCCCCCCCTCATTGCTCACTGCTGACCACACGGGGCACAGCCAAGGCATCGACAGTTTCTCTGCCCACCTGGGCCACTTGCTGGATGCTTCAGAGGGAGCGTCACCTCCTGTCACCACTTGTCACAGGCTCTGGTGGCTGCGGTGATAACTGAAGCCCCGCTCCTTTTCCTCCATGTGCCCTGGACGCTGTCACCGGAGGCCAGCCGGCACTCCCCTCGTTACTGGGGAGTGAGCCTGGAGCAGCGGTGTCAGAACATGCTGCTGGCCCAGCTGTCCCTTGAGGGACTTGGCCCCCGGGCTGTGAGGGGCCACGCAGGGCGGGGCCTGGGGCAGTGACCGCCGGGGGAACTGTGGGACTTCTCCCTGCCACCCCCACCCGGCAAAGGGTGGGCACCAGACCCTGAGCTGGGGGTGGAGGGTCAGGGATGGAGGGGCCTCCACCCCCAGCACCTTGGTCACCTCTGTGGCCAGGTTCCTCGTCCGGCCCCCTCCTTAGCCAGCAAGTGAGTCAGGCCGGGCTGTGGGCGGATGGGTGAGGGCCACAGAGCCCTGCTGCCCACCTGGCCCCACACCCTGTGTCCATGGCTCTGGGCAGAACTGGGCGCAGCATCAGGGGCTCCCCCCAAGCAGGGCCAGGTGCTCTCATGGTGGGCATGAGGCCCTCTCACTGTGCCCCCTGGGGACGAGCTCCAGGCCACTGGCCCCTCGCCCATGGCAGCTCATCAACAGGACTCGGGAAGTGTCCATTAAGAGGCTGGGAGATAATAACTCGGCCGCATGCATGCCAGCCACTCAGACCCCCATTACCGCCTGAGGCCGAGGCCGGCTGGCTGTGCAGCGCAGCGTCCCCATCAGCGGCTACGAGGGCCTCCTTGTCCCCGCGCCCCACCCCTGCCGGGTGGCTGCTGATGGGAGCTAAGTGGAGGTGCTGTGCGGAGGTCATTATCTCCAAAGCTGGGAGGGCGCGGGCACAGCCCCGGGGGGCCGGGCACTCATTGCCTGCAATTGTCTCATGACCACCCGTGAGGCTGGAAATTTTGTCGCCTTGTAGAGACAAATGACCAGGCCCTGGAGCTGATGGGTAACTCTGGGCCACACGGCAAATTCCCGAGGCTGTGGCTGCGTCTCACTGGAGAATTAGCCTCCCTGGGGAGTCTGGAGGGTGGCCAGACGGCTACACCCACCCGCAGGGATTCGGCCCCTGCAGGAGTGGGGAGCGGGGAGTCACAGGGGGGGACATCTGGGCCCTGAGGGTGGCTGAAGCCTGCGGCGTTTCCATCCACCACAGAGGACACTCTGGCCACTCTGAGTCCACTGGTGCCCATTTAACAGGTTGGGAAACCGAGGTCAGACGCAGGGAGCAGCAGAGCTCGGGCGTCTGCCCTTCTCTGGGAGCCCCAGGAACCCCAGAGATAAAAGTGGGACAGGCAGAGAGGAGCTTCCGCAGGTTGACGGGGGCCAGTCAGCAGCTCCCGCCGGAGCCTGGACTAACCCAGCCCTGGGTGACGCCTACAGAAAGCCCTCCGTCCAGGCCACCCACATCCAGATTCCAGCAGTGGCTGCTGACAAGGCGTGGGAGGCCGCCAAGCCCCTCTGGAGTGTGAACTGGCATCTCAGGGAGGCCGGGGGATATCTGGCAACCGGCTCCAGCTGGCAGAATCTCCCAGCAGCCCTCACCAGCTCTGCTCCCCTTCAGCCTGGCACGAGAAGCCCCTCAGTCTTGCCCTCTACCCTCATCCTTGCCCCCTCCCTGGTCATCAGTGAGGAGTGCCAACATGGGGAGCCTGAGGGGAGAGCCGGACCCTGGGCTGTGCCTGCATCTGCAGAGGCGAGAGAGCCAGCTGCCCACGGCCTGTCTTCCGGCGCAGCGGTCACAGCTCCCCAGGCCACGTCTGTGCCTCCCTCTGCCAGGCAGCCTGGCTTGGTGGTGGTGGTAGGGCGCTTCCCACGGAGTCACATGTCCCCGTGCTCAGAGGCTGAGGCGCCAGGCCCTGCCCCTGGACCTAGCATGCAGCTGCTCAGGCCCAGAGCAAGCACGAGGCCAGGCCCTGGTGTGGGCGTAGCCCACGCCTGCCACTGCCCGGGGGGCCCTGTGAGTTATTCCTGCCAGGGGGTTGGCATCACAGGGACACAACCCTTATCCACTGAAAGGCTGGGCTGATGCCGAGAGCCCCCAACACGGTGTCACGGCAGGCCTCTTGCCCCGCTGGGCACCGTGACCCTGGGACGGTGCAGCGGGAGGTGGAGGCAGACACAATGGGTCTGATCCGATGTTTCTCTCCCGTGCTTCACCCAAAAGGCTCAGCCCTCCTGTCCCAGCCAGAGACAGGAGGGCGTCACCGTCACCAGGTGGGCTCAGCACAGGCGTGGTGGTCTGTCTCCCCTGACTTTGGCCTCCAGCCTCCTCACCAGCCTCCCTGACTCCCCTCTAAGTCACTGCACCCCAGACAGAGGATGGCTGCCAGCTCATGGTTTCACCCCCAACTCCCCAGTCCCAGACACCCCAGGCCCTCAGAGCCACGCTGTGGCCCTTGGGCTGTCAGGAGGATACTGGAGCCCCCGTGGCAGGGCTGCACTGACGTTGCGGCAGGTGGCAGGCTGGGCGGTGGGTGGCAGGGCCCCATGAGCCTCCTGCCCGGGAGCTCTGAAGCTGGCCTGAGGCCTGTTGGTCTTGGATGGCCCAGAGGGAAGCCACGGGCACCTGGGGCGGGCATGAAAGAGCTCTCTCATGGGCCACTGGGCAGCGATGCCGGAGATGCCAGGCAGGCAGCAGCACCCGATCGTGAAATGGTAACAGGGAGGGTGGGGGCGGGTGGGGGTCTTCACAGCCGTCCTGAGCAGGGCCAGGTGGCCAGGATGCCCGGGACCCCAGACCTCTGGGGGACCAAGGTAAGGGCCCCAGGAACACAGGCCTGTCTGTGGAGCGGGCTCCCCAGGAGATACCCACTCCTGTAAGGTTCCTCCACGGGAGGAATTCAGGAGGGTTTTGCAGAGTCCAATGGGGCTAGGGGGGTGGGTGAGGGTCTGCTAGGCTCTGAGGGGGAGGTGGTGGAGAGGAGGGCTCCCACCTGCCAGGGAAGCTCAGCCTGGGAGTGGGTCTCAGACCTACTATGTAAGAAGAAGGACCTCACCCTGGGCTGCAGTCCCCGAGGGCTTCCTGGAAGAGGGAGCCTGAGTCTTTGCTCAGCATGGCTAGGGTACAGGGAAGAGCGAGGACCCCGACCTCACATGCCTGCCCTTGCAGGAGACCAACCCTCGCTGAGCCTCTCATACGTACATGGGGAAACCAGGGCAGGCAGGGCCCACTTGCCAGGGAAACTGAGGCCCAAGTGATCTGGGGCTCACCCAGGGCCCCCCAGCAGCTGCTGGTTGAGCTGGAAAGTGGAGCCTCCACCTGGCATGGATGAGCCAGGTGTCAGGCAGGGTCTCCCGAAGGAGAGGAGGTGGAGGCAAGAGGCCTAGGACTGGTAGGGCTTAAAGACCATCTTACCCACAGACGGGTGGGGGCCACATGGGGTAGCCTCCCAAGTTACCCGCAGGGGCCTGGCCTGGCCCACGGGAGGTCAGGATGAGGGTGCCGCCCTCTGCCAAGCTAGGCAGCCCGGCAGAAACTGCCTCATGTCTGACACCAACCACCTGGGCCCCGGGCTCAGCCACCGGTGGGTGGGGTGCTGCCGTTTCCTGAAGCAGCCTAGCTGTCCCTCCCGGAGGGCTCTGGCCAGCCCAGGTGGGTGGGGGACTTAGAGGGCTGATTCAGAGTCCCCACCTCCATACAGCTCTCCCTGCGTCTACCAGGTGTGGGGTCTCCAGCCATGGGGGGTTTGGGGACCGGGACTCCCCAGCCATAGGCAGTTAGGGTGCCCGCCACTGCCCAGAGCTAAGGCCCTAAGGCCCCAAGGAGGGAGGCAGCTATGGGGAGGAGGGAGCAGCCCCGGAGAAGGAATCTGGAAGCACCAGCTCCCATGGGGTGGGGCTGCCTTGGTCACTCACTGGGGCTCTGGAAGGGCAGGTGTGAATGGTCCCCTGTGCTGGCCCCTCTGATCGATGGTGGTCCCCAGGTGCTGTGTTAGGGAGGATGCTGAGGCCACATCCAGGTCCAGGGGAAAGTGTGTAGGGATCCATTAGTGATGTCTGTCGGGGCAGGGGTCTGAGGGTCCAGGAGGGCTCTGCCAGGTGCCCTGTCTGGTGCAGGATGAGGCTCCGGCCACGCCCACTGCAGCCCCTCCAGGGGTCCCAACTGTCCATCCTCACCCAGGCAGCTCCCTGGTCCCACCGGTCTCCCCCACACAAGGGGGCACAGTTGGGCTGCTGCAGGGGTGGGGGCTCAGCAGGGGTGTCCCCTCTCCACTCCCCATTTTCCTCCCCCATCCTCTTCCTCCCTTCCTGCCCTCCGGACCCAGGCTCTGGCCCAGATGGCAGCCGCTGCCCTCCTGCTCCTCCTGGCACTGCCCGCAGGGGCCTGGCCTGGGCTGAGGCTGCCCTGCTGGTTGTGTATGCACTGCAGCTGCCTACTCTGGCCTCCGCTGCCCCCAGCCCGCACGCCCGCATGAGCGACAGGGATGAGTGGGTGGGGCTGCCCCACATGCCGCCCACCATCAACATCTCGATCCTCAAAGGTGAGTGTTCCTGGAGAGGCGGCCCCACTGCCCCCGGCCCCACAGGGACACTCCGCAATGAGGGGCATGGGAAGAGAGGCAAGAGAGCAGGGCGACGGCCCAAGGCTAGCTCTGGGAAGGCTGGGCCCCAGGGGGGCACACAAGGGCCTGCTCCCTGCTCCCCATAGCCGCCTCCTCCGGTGGGAAGCAGGGTGCCCTGGGGAAGGGGCTGTGGACGGGGAGGGATGGCGGGGGGGTGGGGTGGGGTGGCAGGTGGGGCTGAGTTTCCCTTCAATCCTGCTCCCCCATCCCAAGGGGAGGTGGGAAGGGGGTCTGGGAGCAGCGCCCCCTTTGAGAGGCAAGACAGGCTGAGCTCTAAGAGGGAGCACCCTGAAGGCTGGACGGAGGCCACACGGAGGTTGGATTTGGTTACCACCTTCCCAGGCCTCTCCTCCTTCAAAACCCAGTTCAGACACTTCCTCTGGCAGCTACTGGACCCCCATCGTCCCCACCGTCCCAGCCATCCCCATGTGACCATCTGCACAGGCCTCAGAACTGCCAGGACCTCAGGGTGTGGCTTCTTTCTCATTGCCCCGTGGAGGGCGGGTTAGCGCCCACCTGACAGATGAGACTGAGGCTCACAGAGGTGAGGTCACTTGCAAGGCCGTGTGGCCAGAGAATCTGACCCTTGAAACCTTGACCAGGGGCTTCCCCTTACCCCCCACCCCTGCAGGTGAGAAGGGTGAAGCGGGGGTCAGAGGTCGCTCCAGCAGGAGCAGGAAGGAGGGCCCGCCCGGCTCCCGGGGCCTCTGTGGCCACAAGGGCCAGAAGGGGCAGGTGGGGCCGCCGGGCACCCTGTGCCAGCGTGCCTACGTGGCCTTCTCGGTGGGCCGGCGAGAGGGGCTGCACAGCACTGATGCCCTCCAGGCTGTGCCCTTCGACACAGAGCTGGTGAACCTGGACGGTGCCTTCGACCTGGCCTCCAGCCACTTCCTCTGTGCCGTGCCCGGCGTCTACTTCTTGAGCCTCAACGTGCATACCTGGAATTACAAGGTGACGTACCTGCACATCATGTGCAACCGGCAGGCCGTGCTGTATGCGCAGCCCAGCGAGCGCCGCATGATGCAGACACAGAGCCTGCTGCTGGCGCTGGCCACGGGTGACGCTGTCTGGGTGAGCATGTTCCAGAGGGACGGCGACAACGCCATCTACAGCGAGCGCGGTGACCTCTACATCACCTTCAGCGGCCACCTGGTCAAGCCGGACGCTGAACTCTAGCAGCCCCCACACTACATCCAACCCTCAACGGCAGTCATTCCCGGAGCCCCGCAGCCCAGGACTGATGCCAGCTGAGATGGAGCACCAACTGCGTGCAGACGCTGAGCTGAGCACAGGGGTGTGGCAGGAGCAGGACAGACCCGGGCCTGCCCTGCTGGAGATGACACAGACGAAGGTTTCACACCAAGACATTCAGGAAGCAGAGCCTTGTTCTGGGCGCGTGGTGGGTGGGGGATGGGGGATGGGCCGGAGCACCTCCACACGCGATGGAGTTTGCTCCCCTGGTCGAGCTACCTATTCTGCATATAAAGGCTGTGCCAGGAACCACTGCCATGGAGAGCTTTACAAAGCACCTATTGGGTGCCAGGCTGGTTGCTAGGGAGGTTGCAGGGTAGGGGGGGAAGGGGGTCAAGTGCAGATGCCGGCCCTCCTGGAGCCAACTCTAGCAGGAAGCATGATGGATTCCAGGGTGTTCGAGGGCAGCAGAGGCCACAAGACAGGATGAAATGGAGCAGGTTAGGGTGCTGGCCCGGCCGGGACGGGTCTTCTCCTTGGTGAACACGCCACCAGCCCTGGTGGGCTGATTTTCTGGGGCTCAGCATCCTCTTGTCTGTCTGGAATGGGCTGGAAGGGGGAGGAAGCTCATACTTGGATGTGCACCTGAGCCCAGGGAGCCCCAGACCCCCACGGTGTCACCTCCTACTTAGGTGTGCTGATGCTGGGCCTGGCGGCAACGGGAAATGACCAGGCTGGCCTCGTCCCTGCGGACGGGTGTGGGTGGAGTTTGGCCATGCTCACTCCACAGGAATCCCCTGTCCACCCCACGGTCGGAGCCACCAGGCTACCCCACGCTTGAGTCCACTCTGAGTCTTTCCTTTCCTGCCACGTGTCCTCCGGCCACTCTGGGACCTTCTGTCCAGCCCCTGTGGCCCCATCACCCGCCGCCTCCCCTCTGGCCCTCCCCTGGCATCCCCTCCTGCAGCTGCTCCCTCCCGAATGAGGATTCTGGGCCAGTGAGGCTGCTGGGGCCCTGGCAAGAGCAGCGTCTGGAATCACCAGAGCCCGGCGAGTTGGCTGAGGTCCTGGGCCATGCAGAGGTGGCTGGAGCTGCAGGCTGGCCGGAGGCCAGGGCCTTCCAGGTGCTGGACAGGCATGGGGGTTTCCACCTCAGGGTCTTGGGCCCACAGAAAGCCGGCCTGGCTGATCCTGTCTCCTCATCACGTCCTACCCCGGCCCCCACTCCTTCCCACCAGGAGCCCAAAGCATCCTGAGATGGATCTCTGACTGGCTGGGGGCCCCACATCTACCTGGCCCTGGCAGATCCTCTCCAGATCATCATCGGCTGATGGGGGAGGTGGGGAGGGGGTGGGGGCCCACTCGTCCTTTTCACAAACAGGCACCTCCTTGTCCCCAGGGAGGGGACACAGATGGGATCACAGTGACCCTCCTCTGCCACCACGGAACTCAGTTATCCCTCAGGATCATCAACCCTGAATAAGGCTGGAGCCAGGAACGTCCCACACCCACCCGTGAACAGCAGAGCCCACCCTCCCAAACACACAGGCCAGGACAGGCCACGCCCTTGACAGGTGGGGAAACTGAGGCCTGGCAAGGGGGTGTAGACCCCCAAGCCTGTGTGGGCTGGGAGCTGGTCCCCTCCATGGACTGGGCTGTCTTCCCTAGTATGGCCTGGGACAGAGGGGAAGGCAGGAGACGGGCCCCCACTGGGGAGGGGCTGCTGGGACTTCCTGTCTGCAGGGGGAGGGGGCTTTTTTTTTTAACATCTTTATTGGAGTATAATTGCTTTACAATAGTGTGTTAGTTTCTGCTTTATAACAAAGTGAATCAGCTATACATATAA